>NC_047114.1:2251413-2471413 GCF_902500255.1 Thalassophryne amazonica | reverse complement strand
ACACAGACAGAAACACACATACAGATACACACAGACACATATGTACAAACACACACACACACACACACACTGTAATACAGTTGACAACATTATGACAGATTTGACTTAACACCATGACAGAGCAGATTTAGTATTACAACAGAGATGACTGAAGACCATGACAGAGCAGATTTAGTATTACAACAGAGCTGACTGAACACCATGACAGGGCAGATTTAGCATTACAACAGAGCTGACAGAACACCATGACAAAGCAGATTTAGTATTACAACAGAGATGACTGAACACCATGACTGAGCAGATTTAGTATTACAACAGAGCTGACAGAACACAGTGACAGAGCAGATTTAGTATTACAACAGAGCTGACAGAACACCATGACAGAGCAGATTTAGTATTACAACAGAGCTGACAGAACACCATGACAGAGCAGATTTAACATTACAACAGAGCTGACAGAACACCATGACAGAGCAGATTTAGTATTACAACAGAGATGACTGAACACCATGACAGAGCAGATTTAGCATTAAAACACAGCTGACTAAACACCATGACACAGCAGATTTAGAATTACAAGAGAGCTGACTGAACACCATGACAGAGCAGATTTAGCATTAAAGCAGAGCTGACTGAACACTTTGACAGAGCAGATTTAGCACTGCAACAGAGCTGACTGAACACCATGACAGAGCAGATTTAGCATTACAACAGAGCTGACTGAACACCATGACAGAGCAGATTTAGCATTACAACAAAGCTGACTGAACACTATGACAGAGCAGATTTAGCATTAAAACAGAGCTGACTGAACACTATGACAGAGCAGATTTAGCATTAAAACACAGCTGACTGAACACCATGACAGAGCAGATTTAGAATTACAAGCGAGCTGACAACACTGTGACAGAGCAGATTTAGCATTAAAACAGAGCTGACTCAACACCATGACAGAGCAGATTTAGCATTACAACAGAGCTGACTCAACACCAGGACAAGAGTAGATTTTGCATTAAAACAGATGACTGAACACCATGATAGAGCAGATTTAGCATTAAAACAGAGCTGACTTAACACTATGACAGCGCAGATTGAGCATTAAAGCAGAGCTGACTGAACACTATGACAGAGCAGATTTAGCATTACAAGAGAGCTGACTGAACACCATGATAGAGCAGATTTAGCATTAAAACAGAGCTGACTTAACACTATGACAGAGCAGATTGAGTATTAAAGCAGAGCTGACTGAACACCATGATAGAGCAGATTTTGCATTAAAACAGAGCTGACTCTACACCACGACAGAGCAGATTCAATCAACTTTTTTCTTGTATAGCGCCAAATCACAACAAACAGTTGCCCCAAGGCGCTCCACATTGCAAGGCAAGGCCATACAACAACCATGAAACACAGTCTACGTCTAAAGCAACATAACCAAGGGATGGTCCAGGGTCACCCGATCCAGCCCTAACTATAAGCCTTAGCGAAAAGGAAAGTTTTAAGCCTAATCTTAAAAGTAGAGAGGGTATCTGTCTCCCTGATCTGAACCGGGAGCTGGTTCCACAGGAGAGGAGCCTGAAAGCTGAAGGCTCTGCCTCCCATTCTACTCTTACAAACCCTAGGAACTACAAGTAAGCCCGCAGTCTGAGAGCGAAGCGCTCTAATGGGGTAATATGGTACTACGAGGTCCCTAAGATAAGATGGGACCTGATTATTCAAAACCTTATAAGTAAGAAGAAGAATTTTAAATTCTATTCTAGAATTAACAGGAAGCCAATGAAGAGAGGCCAACACGGGTGAGATATGCTCTCTCCTGCTAGTCCCCGTCAGTACTCTAGCTGCAGCATTCTGAACCAACTGAAGGCTTTTTAGGGAACTTTTAGGACAACCTGATAATAATGAATTACAATAGTCCAGCCTAGAGGAAATAAATGCATGAATTAGTTTTTCAGCATCACTCTGAGACAAGACCTTTCTGATTTTAGAGATATTGCGTAAATGCAAAAAGGCAGTCCTACATATTTGTTTAATATGCGCTTTGAATGACATATCCTGATCAAAAGCATTCAGCATTAAAACAGAGCTGACTCAACACCATGATAGAGCAGATTTAGCATTAAAACAGAGGTGACTCAACACCGTGACAGAGCAGATTTAGCATTAAAACAGAGGTGACTCAACACCGTGACAGAGCAGATTTAGCATTACAACAGAGCTGACTTAACACTATGACAGAGCAGATTTAGCATTAAAACAGAGCTGACTCAACACCATGACAGAGCACATTAACAGAGATGACTGAACATTATGACATATTAGATTTAGCATTATAACAGAGCTGACTTAACACTATGACAGAGCAGATTGAGCATTAAAGCAGAGCTGACTGAACACTATGACAGAGCAGATTTAGCATTAAAACAGAGCTGACTTAACACTGTGACAGAGATTTAGCATTAAAACAGAGCTGACTCAACACCATGACAGAGCAGATTTAGCATTAAAGCAGAGCTGACTGAACACTATGACAGCGCAGATTTAGCATTAAAACAGAGATGACTTAACACTATGACAGAGCAGATTTAGCATTACAAGAGAGCTGACTGAACACCATGACAGAGCAGATTTAGCATTACAACAGAGCTGACTTAACACTATGACAGCGCAGATTGAGCATTAAAGCAGAGCTGACTGAACACCACGACAGAGCAGATTGAGCATTAAAGCAGAGCTGACTGAACACTATGACAGAGCAGATTTAGCATTACAAGAGAGCTGACTGAACACCATGACAGAGCAGATTTAGCATTACAACAGAGCTGACTTAACACTATGACAGCGCAGATTGAGCATTAAAGCAGAGCTGACTGAACACTATGACAGAGCAGATTGAGCATTAAAGCAGAGCTGACTGAACACTATGACAGAGCAGATTTAGCATTACAAGAGAGCTGACTGAACACCATGACAGAGCAGATTTAGCATTACAACAGAGCTGACTTAACACTATGACAGAGCAGATTGAGCATTAAAACAGAGCTGACTGAACACTATGACAGAGCAGATTTAGCATTAAAGCAGAGCTGACTGAACACTATGACAGAGCAGATTTAGCATTAAAACAGAGCTGACTGAACACTATGAGAGAGCAGATTTAGCATTAAAACAGAGCTGACTGAACACTATGACAGAGCAGATTTAGCATTACAACAGAGCTGACTCAACACCAGAACAAGAGTAGATTTTGCATTAAAGCAGCTGACTGAACACCATGACAGAGCAGATTCAGCATTAAAACAGAGCTGACTGAACACCATGACAGAGCAGATTTAGCATTAAAACACAGCTGACTGAACACCATGACAGAGCAGATTTAGCATTAAAGCAGAGCTGACTGAACACTATGACAGAGCAGATTTAGCATTACAAGAGAGCTGACTGAACACTATGACAGAGCAGATTTAGCATTAAAACACAGCTGACTGAACACCATGACAGAGCAGATTTAGCATTAAAACACAGCTGACTGAACACCATGACAGAGCAGATTTAGCATTAAAACACAGCTGACTGAACACCATGACAGAGCAGATTTAGCATTAAAGCAGAGCTGACTGAACACTATGACAGAGCAGATTTAGCATTAAAGCAGAGCTGCCTGAACACTATGACAGAGCAGATTTAGCATTACAACAGAGCTGACTGAACACTGACAGAGCAGATTTAGCATTACAACAGAGCTGACTTAACACTGACAGAGCAGACTGAGCATTAAAACAGAGCTGACTGAACACTATGACAGAGCAGATTTAGCATTGCAACAGAGCTGACTGAACACCATGACAGAGCAGATTTAGCATTACAACAGAGCTGACTCAACACCATGACAGAGCAGATTTAGCATTACAACAGAGCTGACTCAACACCATGACAGAGCAGATTTAGCATTACAACAGAGCTGACTGAACACCATGACAGAGCAGATTTAGCATTAAAACAGAGCTGACTCAACACCATGACAGAGCAGATTTAGCATTAAAACAGAGCTGACTCAACACCATGACAGAGCAGATTTAGCATTAACACAGAGCTGACTCAACACCATGACAGAGCAGATTTAGCATTACAACAGAGCTGACTTAACACTGTGACAGAGCAGATTTAGCATTAAAACAGAGCTGACTCAACACCATGACAGAGCAGATTTAGCATTAAAACAGAGCTGACTCAACACCATGACAGAGCAGATTTAGCATTACAACAGAGCTGACTTCACACTGTGACAGAGCAGATTTAGCATTAAAACAGAGCTGACTCAACACCATGACAGAGCAGATTTAGCATTAAAACAGAGCTGACTCAACACCATGACAGAGCAGATTTAGCATTAAAACAGAGCTGACTCAACACCATGACAGAGCAAATTTAGCATTAAAACAGAGGTGACTCAACACCATGACAGAGCAGATTTAACATTACAACAGAGCTGACTTAACACTATGACAGAGCAGATTTAGCATTAAAACAGAGCTGACTCAACACCATGACAGAGCAGATTTAGCATTAAAACAGAGCTGACTCAACACCATGACAGAGCAAATTTAGCATTAAAACAGAGCTGACTCAACACCATGACAGAGCAGATTTAGCATTAAAACAGAGCTGACTCAACACCATGACAGAGCAAATTTAGCATTAAAACAGAGGTGACTCAACACCATGACAGAGCAGATTTAGCATTAAAACAGAGCTGACTCAACACCATGACAGAGCAGATTTAGCATTAAAACAGAGCTGACTCAACACCATGACAGAGCAAATTTAGCATTAAAACAGAGGTGACTCAACACCATGACAGAGCAGATTTAACATTACAACAGAGCTGACTTAACACTATGACAGAGCAGATTTAGCATTAAAACAGAGCTGACTCAACACCATGACAGAGCAGATTTAGCATTAAAACAGAGCTGACTCAACACCATGACAGAGCAAATTTAGCATTAAAACAGAGCTGACTCAACACCATGACAGAGCAGATTTAGCATTAAAACAGAGCTGACTCAACACCATGACAGAGCAAATTTAGCATTAAAACAGAGGTGACTCAACACCATGACAGAGCAGATTTAACATTAAAACAGAGCTGACTCAACACCATGACAGAGCAGATTTAGCATTAAAACAGAGCTGACTCAACACCATGACAGAGCAAATTTAGCATTAAAACAGAGCTGACTCAACACCATGACAGAGCAGATTTAGCATTAAAACAGAGCTGACTCAACACCATGACAGAGCAGATTTAGCATTAAAACAGAGCTGACTCAACACCATGACAGAGCAAATTTAGCATTAAAACAGAGGTGACTCAACACCATGACAGAGCAGATTTA
The DNA here is from genome assembly GCF_902500255.1 of Thalassophryne amazonica. Lineage (NCBI taxonomy): Eukaryota > Metazoa > Chordata > Actinopteri > Batrachoidiformes > Batrachoididae > Thalassophryne > Thalassophryne amazonica. The sequence continues at coordinate 2,466,017 of NC_047114.1, read as the reverse complement.
ACATTACAACAGAGCTGACTTAACACTATGACAGAGCAGATTTAGCATTAAAACAGAGCTGACTCAACACCATGACAGAGCAGATTTAGCATTAAAACAGAGCTGACTCAACACCATGACAGAGCAAATTTAGCATTAAAACAGAGCTGACTCAACACCATGACAGAGCAGATTTAGCATTAAAACAGAGCTGACTCAACACCATGACAGAGCAAATTTAGCATTAAAACAGAGGTGACTCAACACCATGACAGAGCAGATTTAACATTACAACAGAGCTGACTTAACACTATGACAGAGCAGATTTAGCATTAAAACAGAGCTGACTCAACACCATGACAGAGCACATTAACAGAGATGACTGAACATTATGACATAGCAGATTTAGCATTATAACAGAGCTGACTCAACACCATGATAGAGCAGATTTAGCATTACAACAGAGCTGACTTAACGCTGTGACAGAGATTTAGCATTAAAGCAGAGCTGACTGAACACCACGACAGAGCAGATTTAGCATTACAACAGAGCTGACTTAACCCTGTGACTGAGCTGTCTTAACACTATGAGAGAGCTGTCTTAACACTATGAGACAGCTGTCTTAACACTGTAACAGAGCTGTCTTAACACTATGAGACAGCTGTCTTAACACTGTGACTGAGCTGTCTTAACACTGTGACTGAGCTGTCTTAACACTGTGACTGAGCTGTCTTAACACTATGACTGAGCTGTCTTAACACTGTGACTGAGCTGTCTTAACACTATGACTGAGCTGTCTTAACACTGCGACTGAGCTGTCTTAACACTGCGACTGAGCTGTCTTAACACAATGACTGAGCTGTCTTAACACTGTGACTGAGCTGTCTTAACACTATGAGAGAGCTGTCTTAACACTGTGACTGAGCTGTCTTAACACTATGAGAGAGCTGTCTTAACACTATGACTGAGCTGTCTTAACACTGCGACTGAGCTGTCTTAACACTGCGACTGAGCTGTCTTAACACAATGACTGAGCTGTCTTAACACTGTGACTGAGCTGTCTTAACACAATGACTGAGCTGTCTTAACACTGTGACTGAGCTGTCTTAACACTGTAACAGAGCTGTCTTAACACAATGACTGAGCTGTCTTAACACAATGACTGAGCTGTCTTAACACAATGACTGAGCTGTCTTAACACTGCGACTGAGCTGTCTTAACACTGTGACTGAGCTGTCTTAACACTGTGACTGAGCTGTCTTAACACAATGACTGAGCTGTCTTAACACTGTGACTGAGCTGTCTTAACACTGTGACTGAGCTGTCTTAACACAATGACTGAGCTGTCTTAACACAATGACTGAGCTGTCTTAACACTGCGACTGAGCTGTCTTAACACTGTGACTGAGCTGTCTTAACACAATGACTGAGCTGTCTTAACACTGTGACTGAGCTGTCTTAACACAATGACTGAGCTGTCTTAACACTGTGACTGAGCTGTCTTAACACTATGAGAGAGCTGTCTTAACACTATGAGACAGCTGTCTTAACACTGTGACTGAGCTGTCTTAACACTATGAGAGAGCTGTCTTAACACTATGAGACAGCTGTCTTAACACTGTAACAGAGCTGTCTTAACACTATGAGACAGCTGTCTTAACACTGTGACTGAGCTGTCTTAACACTATGAGAGAGCTGTCTTAACACTGTGACTGAGCTGTCTTAACACTGTGACTGAGCTGTCTTAACACTATGACTGAGCTGTCTTAACACTGCGACTGAGCTGTCTTAACACTATGACTGAGCTGTCTTAACACTGTGACTGAGCTGTCTTAACACTATGAGAGAGCTGTCTTAACACTGTGACTGAGCTGTCTTCACACTATGACAGAGCCGATTTATTAGAACAGAGCTGTCTTAACACTGTAACAAAGCTGTCATAACACTATGATAGAGCAGATTTAGCATTACAACAGAGCTGACTCAACACCATAACAGAGCTGTCTTAACACTGTGACAGAGCTGTTGTAACACTGTGACAGAGCTGTATTAACACTGTGACAGAGCTGTCGTAACACTGTGACAGAGCTGTCTTAACACTGTAACAAAGCTGTCACAACACTGTGAGAGAGCTGTCTTAGCACTGTGACAGAACTGTCTTAGCACTATGACAAAGTTGTCTTAACACTGTAACAAAGCTGTCGTAACACTGTGGCAGAGCTGTCTTAACACTGTGACAAAGTTGTCTTAACACTGTAACAAAGCTGTCGTAACACTGTGGCAGAGCTGTCTTAACACTGTGGCAGAGCTGTCTTAACACTGTAACAAAGCTGTCGTAACACTGTGGCAGAGCTGTCTTAACACTGTGACAGAGCTACTGTAACAAAGCTGTCATAACACTGTAACAAAGCTGTCTTAACACTGTAACAAAGCTGTCTTAACACTGTAACAATGCTGTCATAACAATGTGACAGAGCTGTCTTAACACTGTAACAAAGCTGTCACAACACTGTGAGAGAGCTGTCTTAACACTGTGACAGAACTGTCTTAGCACTATGACAGAGCTGTCTTAACACTATGACAAAGCTGTCTTAACACTGTAACAGAGCTGTCTTAGCACTATGACAGAGCTGTCTTAACACTGTGACTGAGCTGTCTTAACACTATGACAGAGCTGTCTTAACACTGTGACTGAGCTGTCTTAACACTATGAGAGAGCTGTCTTAACACTGCGACTGAGCTGTTTTAACACTATGACTGAGCTGTCTTAACACTGTGACTGAGCTGTCTTAACACTATGAGAGAGCTGTCTTAACACTGTGACTGAGCTGTCTTAACACTATGAGAGAGCTGTCTTAACACTGTGACTGAGCTGTCTTCACACTATGACAGAGCCGATTTATTAGAACAGAGCTGTCTTAACACTGTAACAAAGCTGTCATAACACTATGATAGAGCAGATTTAGCATTACAACAGAGCTGACTCAACACCATAACAGAGCTGTCTTAACACTGTGACAGAGCTGTTGTAACACTGTGACAGAGCTGTATTAACACTGTGACAGAGCTGTTGTAACACTGTGACAGAGCTGTCTTAACACTGTGACAGAGCTGTCTTAACACTGTAACAAAGCTGTCACAACACTGTGAGAGAGCTGTCTTAGCACTGTGACAGAACTGTCTTAGCACTATGACAGAGCTGTCTTAACACTGTGACAAAGTTGTCTTAACACTGTAACAAAGCTGTCGTAACACTGTGGCAGAGCTGTCTTAACACTGTGGCAGAGCTGTCTTAACACTGTAACAAAGCTGTCGTAACACTGTGGCAGAGCTGTCTTAACACTGTGACAGAGCTACTGTAACAAAGCTGTCATAACACTGTAACAAAGCTGTCTTAACACTGTAACAATGCTGTCATAACACTGTAACAATGCTGTCATAACAATGTGACAGAGCTGTCTTAACACTGTAACAAAGCTGTCACAACACTGTGAGAGAGCTGTCTTAGCACTGTGACAGAACTGTCTTAGCACTATGACAGAGCTGTCTTAACACTATGACAAAGCTGTCTTAACACTGTAACAGAGCTGTCTTAGCACTATGACAGAGCTGACTTAACACTGTGTCAGAGCTGTCTTAACACTGTAACAGAGCTGTCTTAGCACTATGACAGAGCTGTCTTAACACTGTGACAAAGCTGTCTTAACACTATGACAGCGCTATCTTAACACTGTGACAAAGCTGTCTTAACACTGTAACAAAGCTGTCACAACACTGTGAGAGAGCTGTCTTAACACTTTGACAGAGCTGTCTTAACACTTTGACAGAGCTGTCTTAATACTGTAACAAAGCTGTCGCAACACTGTGACAGAGCTGTCTTAGCACTGTGAGAGAGCTGTCACAACACTGTGACAGAGCTGTCTTAGCACTATGACAGAGCTGTCGTAACACTGTGACAGAGCTGTCTTAGCACTGTGAGAGAGCTGTCACAACACTGTGACAGAGCTGTCTTAACACTGTAACAAAGCTGTCGCAACACTGTGACAGAGCTGTCTTAGCACTGTGAGAGAGCTGTCACAACACTGTGACAGAGCTGTCTTAGCACTATGACAGAGCTGTCGTAACACTGTGAGAGAGCTGTCACAACACTGTGACAGAGCTGTCTTAGCACTATGACAGAGCTGTCGTAACACTGTGACAGAGCTGTCTTAACACTGTAACAAAGCTGTCGTAACACTGTGACAGAAAAAGAAAAAAATAATATAGCACCTTCAACTGCACCACAGACTAAAACAGTTAAATGTGGTCTATTAAACATTAGGTCTCTCTCTTCTAAGTCCCTGTTGGTAAATGATATAATAATTGATCAACATATTGATTTATTCTGCCTAACAGAAACCTGGTTACAGCAGGATGAATATGTTAGTTTAAATGAGTCAACACCCCCGAGTCACACTAACTGTCAGAATGCTCGTAGCACGGGCCGAGGCGGAGGATTAGCAGCAATCTTCCATTCCAGCTTATTAATTAATCAAAAACCCAGACAGAGCTTTAATTCATTTGAAAGCTTGTCTCTTAGTCTTGTCCATCCAAATTGGAAGTCCCAAAAACCAGTTTTATTTGTTATTATCTATCGTCCACCTGGTCGTTACTGTGAGTTTCTCTGTGAATTTTCAGACCTTTTGTCTGACTTAGTGCTTAGCTCAGATAAGATAATTATAGTGGGCGATTTTAACATCCACACAGATGCTGAAAATGACAGCCTCAACACTGCATTTAATCTATTATTAGACTCTATTGGCTTTGCTCAAAAAGTAAATGAGTCCACCCACCACTTTAATCATATCTTAGATCTTGTTCTGACTTATGGTATGGAAATAGAAGACTTAACAGTATTCCCTGAAAACTCCCTTCTGTCTGATCATTTCTTAATAACATTTACATTTACTCTGATGGACTACCCAGCAGTGGGGAATAAGTTTCATTACACTAGAAGTCTTTCAGAAAGCGCTGTAACTAGGTTTAAGGATATGATTCCTTCTTTATGTTCTCTAATGTCATATACCAACACAGTGCAGAGTAGCTACCTAAACTCTGTAAGTGAGATAGAGTATCTCGTCAATAGTTTTACATCCTCATTGAAGACAACTTTGGATGCTGTAGCTCCTCTGAAAAAGAGAGCTTTAAATCAGAAGTGTCTGACTCCGTGGTATAACTCACAAACTCGTAGCTTAAAGCAGATAACCCGTAAGTTGGAGAGGAAATGGCGTCTCACTAATTTAGAAGATCTTCACTTAGCCTGGAAAAAGAGTCTGTTGCTCTATAAAAAAGCCCTCCGTAAAGCTAGGACATCTTTCTACTCATCACTAATTGAAGAAAATAAGAACAACCCCAGGTTTCTTTTCAGCACTGTAGCCAGGCTGACAAAGAGTCAGAGCTCTATTGAGCTGAGTATTCCATTAACTTTAACTAGTAATGACTTCATGACTTTCTTTGCTAACAAAATTTTAACTATTAGAGAAAAAATTACTCATAACCATCCCAAAGACGTATCGTTATCTTTGGCTGCTTTCAGTGATGCCGGTATTTGGTTAGACTCTTTCTCTCCGATTGTTCTGTCTGAGTTATTTTCATTAGTTACTTCATCCAAACCATCAACATGTTTATTAGACCCCATTCCTACCAGGCTGCTCAAGGAAGCCCTACCATTATTTAATGCTTCGATCTTAAATATGATCAATCTATCTTTGTTAGTTGGCTATGTACCACAGGCTTTTAAGGTGGCAGTAATTAAACCATTACTTAAAAAGCCATCACTTGACCCAGCTATCTTAGCTAATTATAGGCCAATCTCCAACCTTCCTTTTCTCTCAAAAATTCTTGAAAGGGTAGTTGTAAAACAGCTAACTGATCATCTGCAGAGGAATGGTCTATTTGAAGAGTTTCAGTCAGGTTTTAGAATTCATCATAGTACAGAAACAGCATTAGTGAAGGTTACAAATGATCTTCTTATGGCCTCGGACAGTGGACTCATCTCTGTGCTTGTTCTGTTAGACCTCAGTGCTGCTTTTGATACTGTTGACCATAAAATTTTATTACAGAGATTAGAGCATGCCATAGGTATTAAAGGCACTGCGCTGCGGTGGTTTGAATCATATTTGTCTAATAGATTACAATTTGTTCATGTAAATGGGGAATCTTCTTCACAGACTAAAGTTAATTATGGAGTTCCACAAGGTTCTGTGCTAGGACCAATTTTATTCACTTTATACATGCTTCCCTTAGGCAGTATTATTAGACGGTATTGTTTAAATTTTCATTGTTACGCAGATGATACCCAGCTTTATCTATCCATGAAGCCAGAGGACACACACCAATTAGCTAAACTGCAGGATTGTCTTACAGACATAAAGACATGGATGACCTCTAATTTCCTGCTTTTAAACTCAGATAAAACTGAAGTTATTGTACTTGGCCCCACAAATCTTAGAAACATGGTGTCTAACCAGATCCTTACTCTGGATGGCATTACCCTGACCTCTAGTAATACTGTGAGAAATCTTGGAGTCATTTTTGATCAGGATATGTCATTCAAAGCGCATATTAAACAAATATGTAGGACTGCTTTTTTGCATTTACGCAATATCTCTAAAATCAGAAAGGTCTTGTCTCAGAGTAATGCTGAAAAACTAATTCATGCATTTATTTCCTCTAGGCTGGACTATTGTAATTCATTATTATCAGGTTGTCCTAAAAGTTCCTTAAAAAGCCTTCAGTTAATTCAAAATGCTGCAGCTAGAGTACTGACGGGGACTAGAAGGAGAGAGCATATCTCACCCATATTGGCCTCTCTTCATTGGCTTCCTGTTAATTCTAGAATAGAATTTAAAATTCTTCGTCTTACTTATAAGGTTTTGAATAATCAGGTCCCATCTTATCTTAGGGACCTCGTAGTACCATATCACCCCAATAGAGCGCTTCGCTCTCAGACTGCAGGCTTACTTGTAGTTCCTAGGGTTTGTAAGAGTAGAATGGGAGGCAGAGCCTTCAGCTTTCAGGCTCCTCTCCTGTGGAACCAGCTCCCAATTCAGATCAGGGAGACAGACACCCTCTCTACTTTTAAGATTAGGCTTAAAACTTTCCTTTTTGCTAAAGCTTATAGTTAGGGCTGGATCAGGTGACCCTGAACCATCCCTTAGTTATGCTGCTATAGACTGCTGGGGGGTTCCCATGATGCACTGTTTCTTTCTCTTTTTGCTCTGTATGCACCACTCTGCATTTAATCATTAGTGATTGATCTCTGCTCCCCTCCACAGCATGTCTTTTTCCTGGTTCTCTCCCTCAGCCCCAACCAGTCCCAGCAGAAGACTGCCCCTCCCTGAGCCTGGTTCTGCTGGAGGTTTCTTCCTGTTAAAAGGGAGTTTTTCCTTCCCACTGTAGCCAAGTGCTTGCTCACAGGGGGTCGTTTTGACCGTTGGGGTTTTACATAATTATTGTATGGCCTTGCCTTACAATATAAAGCGCCTTGGGGCAACTGTTTGTTGTGATGTGGCGCTATATAAAAAAATTGATTGATTGATTGATTGATTAACACTTTGACAGAGCTGTCTTAACACTGTAACAGAGCTGTCATAACACTGTGACAGCTGTCTTAACACTTTGACAGAGCTGTCTTAACACTGTAACAGAGCTGTCATAACACTGTGACAGAGCTGTCTTAACACTTTGACAGAGCTGTGTTAACACTGTAACAGAGCTGTCGTAACACTGTGACAGAGCTGTCTTAACACTGTGACAGAGCTGTCAAACACTGTAACAGAGCTGTCTTAACACTGTAACAGAGCTGTCAAACACTGTGACAGAGCTGTCTTAACACTTTGACAGAGCTGTCTTAACACTGTAACAGAGCTGCCGTAACACTGTGACAGAGCTGTCTTAACACTGTGACAGAGCTGTCTTAACACTTTGACAGAGCTGTCTTAACACTGTAACAAAGCTCTTAACATTGTGACATAGCTGTTTTAACACCCTAACAAAGCTGTCGTAACACTGTGGCAGAGCTGTGTTAACACTGTAACAAAGCTGTCTTAACACTGTAACAAAGCTGTCTTAACACTCTAACAAAGCTGTCATAACACTGTAACAAAGTTGTCTTAACACTGTAACAAAGCTGTCTTAACACTGTAACAAAGCTATCTTAACACTGTAACAAAGCTGTATTAACACTGTAACAAAGCTATCTTAACACTGTAACAAAGCTGTCTTAACACTGTAACAAAGCTGTATTAACACTGTGACAGAGCTGTCTTAACACTTTGACAGAGCTGTCTTAACACTGTAACAAAGCTCTTAACATTGTGACATAGCTGTTTTAACACCCTAACAAAGCTGTCGTAACACTGTGGCAGAGCTGTGTTAACACTGTAACAAAGCTGTCTTAACACTGTAACAAAGCTGTCTTAACACTCTAACAAAGCTGTCATAACACTGTAACAAAGCTGTATTAACACTGTAACAAAGCTATCTTAACACTGTAACAAAGCTGTATTAACACTGTAACAAAGCTATCTTAACACTGTAACAAAGCCATCTTAACACTGTAACAAAGCTGTATTAACACTCTAACAAAGCTGTCGTAACACTTTTCTGAGTAATCAATCTTAAAAATAACCAAGTCAGATTCCTACTTACTTTATTAGTTACATTCAGCAGCACTTGTCCACAGCTACGAATGACGTAACTGTATAAAGTAAGTGTAAAATTTAACTGTATAAAGTAACCAATAAAGTAATTTTCCAAAGTACACAGTAAATTTTGCAGAGTAAAATATACTCTGCCAGGATAACATTTGGTCCCAGTCCAAATAGAGTTAAATATACTCTCTCACAGTGCGAAATTAGTTCTATCACAGGGTAAAATCAACTCTATCATGCTGTGAACGACTCTTATTGAAGTTGAAAATGTGATTTGACGTTGAGATGATTTCATTCAATAATCGATTGCATTTTACTCAGTGTCCCATTTTGAAATGTTCTAGTGTTTGCTGTCTGCTACAATACGTTCTGTTGTCCTCGTCTTTGTTTTTGTGTGAGTGTGACAGCGCCACATACAGGTCTGGCATATACAGAGTTTTCAGTGTCCCACAGCTGACACGAAACATTGTTAACTGGTTCAGGAACAATATTTTTTTGTTGTAACTGGGTCGGGAACGTCATTTTTGTGGTGGAAGCAGAGGGTCACCCCTTTGAGTCTGGTCTGCTTGAGGTTTCTTCCTCAGAGGGAGTTTTTCTTACCACTGTTGCTCTGGGGGTTGGTAAGGTTAGACCTTACCTGTGTGAAGCGCTTTGAGGCAACTCTGGTGTGATTTGGTGCTATATAAATGAAAATAAATTGAAATTGAAATTGAACTTAAAAGCAGAAATGTTAAAATCCTTTCTCTTTGGAATGAACCAGCTGGGAAAGAATTCAGGTTCAAAGCCCTGGACTTAACACTGTGACAGAGCTAACTTCACACTATGATAGAGTTGACTGAACACTATGGCAGAGCTCAGTGTGACCAAATATACCTGCTGCAGAGTCTATTTAACTCTGCCTAATTTACGGTGTAGTAATTTAGCAAACATGAGACAAAGAAGATAGAATGGCTGCATTATGAACATGGATATGTGCAGTGGTGGGCACACTTCCGATAATCCGATAACAGATAATTATTGAAGATAATGTTTTCGTTATCATATTATCTTTTTAGATAACTTTAAAAACCATTATCAGACTAATTATCTTCCGATGAATTGTCCTCCGATAACTTTTAGACCGATAATGCAGTAAACCCAGCTGAACAACAGCAAACATTTTTAAAATTTAAAATCAGTTGAGACCTACCTATTAAAAGTTTCCTAACAGATGTATAGTTCTACCCTCTGCAAACAGTAGACAGCTACTTCCAGGAAAAACCACTCTACCTCTGCAGGCAAAGGAGAACTACCCACAAAAAACATTTCCTTTAACACCCTACTGATACACTGGCAATATCACCCAAGTCATCCAGAGGCATACATTTTTAACTTATGGTTCAAATTTTAACAAAACTAATTTTGGACAAGTTATTTAAAATTACTGTCATGTCTGAAGTTTTATAAAGTGAAAATATCAGATATATGTTTTAGTTTTAAAATAATGTGCTAATTTTTAAGGTTTTGTGAGCACATGCTGAGCCCAGCAGTGCATTATCAATCAATCAATTTTTTTATATAGCGCCAAATCACAACAAACAGTTGCCCCAAGGCGCTTTATATTGTAAGGCAAGGCCATACAATAATTATGTAAAACCCCAACGGTCAAAACGACCCCCTGTGAGCAAGCACTTGGCTACAGTGGGAAGGAAAAACTCCCTTTTAACAGGAAGAAACCTCCAGCAGAACCAGGCTCAGGGAGGGGCAGTCTTCTGCTGGGACTGGTTTGGATAGGTAGGATAGGGTGTTCACGACAGGACAAATGCATTTCAGACACTCTGTTCAGGCTCCACGGACAGCAGCATTAAACTCTAGTGCCTAAAACTCTCGTGAATATATTCTCTGGGTTTATAGACATTATTGTATTTGCATTTGTTAAATTCCACGCATCTTAAATGTAGCAGACGGATTATCTGGGATTTTGTTTTGGAAAGATTTCAAGGCCTCTACTGCCATCTACTGGCCAGTGGTGTTCATGGCAGTATTTTTTTTTTTTTTTTACAAATTAAGTTTAAAAACAAAACAACAACAAAAAAACATTACAAGACAGCTCTGCGGTGTTTGCACAGGCACAGTGCAAGTGGTGGGACACTTGTAGCTCTGCAGCAGCAGGATACCCTCACGACGGCCGACCAGAATAATATCAAACAGGTTTGATTTTCATTCGACCATACGATCGACGTTCAGGAGGTGGTCGTCAGATATTAAACGCATCTTGTTACTCCATGTACACTACACGATGCAGGACGCGCGATTAACCTGAAACTCGGTCCAAAAAATTCTCTCACACAGTGTAAAGCCAACATTTATGTGTCAATATTGAGTGCACGTTTTACAACATCATACGTGCGCACATTCTCTCCACATGTAAAACATTTTGCGATGACACTTCCAGGGCTCCATAAAAATGCCTGTTTTTACAAATAAAAAATGGAATATTTTACAAAAGCACATTTATCTCAATTATCTGTAAACACCAACACACGACACACGTCACATTAACGTGTTGGTTTACATAATGAATGATTGAACCAATCAGTGTTTAGCAGAGGCACATTTTAACCAGAATCCTTTGCAATCTGTCTGTGTGTGTTACAAAACCTCAGAATTAGTGCATTATTCAACATTAAAAGATATATGTTATATTTTAACTTTGTAGAAATGACAGAATTGACATTAATGGAGTTATTCTATCAGTATTCACACAAAACCATAAGTCAGGAGGCCTTTATTTTTCAAGACCTCCGCCTGACCAGAGCATTGTGATTGGTAGAGAGCTGGCTTTGTGACTACTCTCAGGGTGCTTCAGTGCTGTAGCTGTGTAGCTTCCAGCAGGGGGCAGCATGTTTGAACATAGAAATGCTGACTCATTGTTTGAGTCTTACATCGCTTCCAAAAGCGATCCTGGTGTTAAAACTTAAATTCAGCTTGTCAGTAGTTGCAAATGTACCAGAGACAACACTGGAAGTTATCGGCTATCTGTAACTTCCGATACATTTTTGTGTGGTTTATCTTTATCAAAGATAACTTTTCAGTTATCTGATTATCTGTTATCGAAGTTAATTGTTTGGTTATCTGTGCCCACCACTGGATATGTGGCTAAGTGAGTCTAATGCTCATCAAGAGAAAAGATTACTACTATCATCACCACAACCCTGGAGTGGATCCGTGTCTGGTCTGGATGGGAGTGTTCACGCGGCGTGACAAGTTCAGAGAAACGAATAAACAATGTTGCACATTTGTGGAAGCCGAAACTGCAGCAATGACTTAAGACTAGACCAAAAAAATAAAAGTAACCTGCAGCAACAGTTGTGAGAGCGTGTATTATGGTCACGAGTGCAGGACACCACGACACAGCAACCCCCCTCCCCATCCCACTTAAAAATAAGTGAGACGGATCTGTGCAGTGGATATCAATGATAGACATTTACGCTGTGAAGTGTGACAGCCGCAGCACTAAGAACATCCAACTGTCGATATCAGACATCAAGGTCAGGGGTTTAAAACTAATATCACATCATATCTGTGCTGGAAAGCACGTTATTCACTCGTTAGGATTCAGGACCGTCGCCCTCCTTCAGCTGAAGACTTTGACATTGGTGCATAAGTGGAACATGTCCCAGTGTTGACGTTGCTTTGTCAATATTCCCTTCAAATGTTCCTGCCTGTCATAAATACGATAAATGAAGTCCTTACTTCAACACATGTATGATTAGTGTCAAATTAAGTCAAGCTTTCAATAAAAAATAAATAAATAAATTATTGACCAGTTAATACTTGCTGTCAAAACGGTCCAATATGCTAGAATACTAAAATGAGGAGTATCACTTGCATTGCAAGAGAACGTCAGCTACGATATTTTGGCTATTTAGATCGTTTCTGCAGTTGTGACCCAGCACACAGAGACCTCAGTGCTGAGGACTCCAGCGACTGGATAACAACAAGGACACACCCACTCATCTGTCTATGTGCAGGAGCCGGGATACACGGGCATCCCTTCGGCCTTTTCCAGTTGCTGGCATTCTCAATACTGAGGAACCCATCTGTTGGGTTATACCCAGAGAAATGGGCCCAAGGGCCAATCGGAGTCTCAGAAAGTAACCATCACAATGACACAAAGTCATTCCAACAGTACCCAAGGATCCTCCAAGGAGACCAATGGCATCCAGTCTTTGCCATAGGCCACTGGCTCATGTCCAGGTCTCACCAGGACACTAAAGACTTTGACCTTCATTCTCCTGCAAAGATATTGGCATCTCCAAAAACCTCTTCCAAGATGTGTCTTGATGTCATTGGGGTTAGGAGACATGAACATCACGGCAGAAATAAGTGAATCTCTGTATAAGTTTGACACTACATACAAATACACTTCTGATAACTAAGTCTAGGGAAGTCTTTGAGAGCCTGGAGCTAATCTTGATCCAAACCCAGACTCCTCACTCAGCTTCTTAAGTAATGGAATCCATGGATGCCCTGATTTGTCGGTCCCCTTTGTAAGTGAGAAAAAAGGCACCCAACTTGCTGAACTTCAGCACCTTGCTCAACAGCTAGTCCATCCAGGCACTGAACCAAGTACCAGCCAGAACTCATCGTGACGAATGCCAGAATCCCACCATCACCAGATCCTCTCATCAATGAACATTCTAAGTCAGATCATTTTGCCGAATCCCACAAAAGTTTTTATTCTGATGGCTTTAAGGTCACATCAGTGCTCATAAGCCTTCCTTAATGAAGTTCACTTGCTGTATAATCTCACCTTGGAGCTCCTGGTCTCCTCGGTACCAGTGCAGACTGGCGGGGGGTTTACTGCCAGTGGTGGTGCAGGTCAGGGTGACTTGGTTCCCCTCAGCCACTGGATTCTCAAAGCCTGAGATCTTAGGTTTATCTGGCACACCTAGAAGGAGGGAAGGAGAGAAAGAGGGGCATGAAGTGGAGTTAGAGAGGCAGAAAGAAGAAGAGTTCTGTCCTGCAGGGCCATCTTTGCAGCTTGTAAAAAAAAGAGAGATGAATTTCTAATAAGTACTGCACGGTTCTGCAGGGGTTTTGTGTATCCAACTGTGGGGGGGGGGGGGTAACTTCACAGCAAAATCTGATCCAGAAACTTCTATATCAAAGATAAGCTTGAATTTATTTGAAAGTAAATAGATTTGGTGGGAAAATAATGATGCAGGTCTGAAGAATTCTTCTGAGCTGTCAGCACGTCATCGTTTAACCGAAACGTCTTCTCTCCGTGACCTTCCACAAACAGAAAACCTGCTGCCTGCCATACATCAGGTGCCAATCATTGCTGCTTGACTTGCTTTGATCTTCACAAGATCAAAACATAAAAAAAAAACAAAACAGAAGTATTAACTGACCAGGATCCCAAAAAAAAGCCCAAAACCAATTACTTATTGAAATAAGATAAATATGGCCTTGAAATCTGCACTGCAAATCCAAAAAAGGGGGCAGCACGGTGGATTAGTGGTTAGCAAGAAGGTCATGGGTTCAATTCCCGTGGCATTTCTGTGTGGAGTTTGCATGTTCTCCCCGTGTTTGCGTGGGTGTCCTCCTGGTGCTCCGGTTTCCTCCCACATCCAAAGACATGCGGGTTAGGTAGACTGGAATCTTTAAATTGTCCGTAGGTGTGGGTGTGTCTGTGTTTGTTTGTCTGTTTGTGGCCCTGCGACAGCTGGCGTCCTGTCCTGGGTGTACCCCGCCTCGTGCTCTATGGCTGCTGGGATAGGCTCCAGCCCCCCGTGACCCTTAAATGGACTAAGCGGTAGAAGATGAATGAATGAATGTATGAAATCCAAAAAAGTTGGCAAATAAAAAAAGGATTACTGTAATTTTATTAAACTCATGCAATCAAAATTAATTTATTTGAGCTTAAATATTTGAAACTGGTTTGACATACAGTAAATCGTTTTATTGCCCAGTAAAATCACCTGTGTAAAATTAACACTGACAGTGTTAAATTAACACTGCCAGTTATGCAGGGGTGGTGGCCAAATGGTTCGTGCACTTGGTTTCCCGGTTCAAACCCCACAACTGCCACATTTCTCCATTTCGTGCGGAGTTGCGTCAGGAAGGGCATCCAGTGTAAAACTTGTGCCAATTCTACATGCAGATCCATCTTGGATTTGTTGTGACGACTCCGGACTGCAAACAAAGGAGCAGCTGCCTTGTTTTCACTCAGAGTCGCCACAACAAATCCAAGGTGGATGGCTTTTCTGACACAACTCCACATTACATGGAGAAATGTGGCAAGGGTGGGGTTTGAACCAGGAACCTCACACACTGAAACCAAGTGCACTAACCACTTGATTGTGATGCTAGCATGTTTTCATGCAAATGTTAGCCCTTTTATAGTACAGTGGTCCCTCGTTTATCTCGCGAGTTACGTTCTAAAAATAACCCGCAATAGGCGAAATCCGCGAAGTAGTCATCGTTAGTTTTTACAATTATTATAGATGTTTTAAGGCTATAAAATCCCTCACGACACACTTTATACACTTTTCTCAAACAGGCATTAACATTTTCTCACTTTTCTCTCCTGTGTAAACACTCTCTTTTTTCTTCTGGGCAAGAAGATTATAAACAGACACACGCAGAACACAATGCGCGTGCTCTCCCGCCGCTCACTGCCTCCGGGGGTACGGATGCAGGACCCGCAAAGAACCCAAGTCATGGCCACGGAGCTCTGTGGCTGTGGTTACCGAGACCCTGCGGTGCTGTGGATTTTTCCGCAAGAAGTCTATCCTTGCGGGCTGCCGGAGCGCTCCGCATCAAAACAGCGAGCGTAGTCTCTGGACTTGTTGCCGGAGTTGGCGCAGCTCCGCACAGCAGACAGGGCGGCGGCGTGAGTGGCCCGCTGTGGCATTTACCGAGCCCGCAGACTCGGTAAGCACATCGCAGTGACAGTAATCACGGTGATGCGACCGGTGCCGCGACCGTCCCGCCTGATAAAGACACAGAACACAATGCGCTGTTAAAAAAAAAGAAGTACGCAAAATTGCACAAAAAAAAGAATCTGCAAAACTGCGAGGCCGCGAAAGGTGAACCGCATTATAGCGAGGGACCACTGTAATGTTATCTGTTAGTATAGGTACGGTCGGGCCTACGTCACTTCCTAGTAGTTACGGCTGCCATTTTGGTTCGCCGCTGAAAACAAACTGTACACGCACTCACAACCATTGTTGATATAGTCGTCTTTACTGCTGTTTATTTGCAAAGGCCTGCCAATTTGGTCATGCCAAATGGCGTAGGTACGGTTGGACATCCGGGTCTCAGATGCGCACGCACATAGCAACACGCAAAACAAACCGCTGTCACGCTCATTTCCTACTTGATGTCCATTGTGCTCATTATGCGATGTGAGTTTTTATGGTAATGTTATCTTTTAGTATACATTATACTATCACTCCCCATGTCACTCCCCAATCAGACCGGGAGTGGCATGTTTAGCCGCATGTTCTCCTTGAATTGCTGGCTGTCTGAGTGGTGTCAGAATGCTCGTAGCACGGGCCGAGGCGGAGGATTAGCAGCAATCTTCCACTCCAGCTTATTAATTAATCAAAGACCCAGACAGAGCTTTAATTCATTTGAAAGCTTGACTCTTAGTCTTGTCCATCCAAATTGGAAGTCTCAAAAAACCATTTTATTTGTTGTTATCTATCGTCCACCTGATCGTTACTGTGAGTTTCTCTGTGAATTTTCAGACCTTTTGTCTGACTTAGTGCTTAGCTCAGATAAGATAATTATAGTGGGTGATTTTAACATCTACATAGATGCTGAGAATGACAGCCTCAACACTGCATTTAATCTATTATTAGACTCATATGGCTTTGCTCAAAATGTAAATGAGCCCACCCACCACCTTAGCCACACTTTAGATCTTGTTCTGACATATGGCATAGAAATTGAAGACTTAAGCACTTAATGCCCGAATTTATATAGCTGTATATAAAAAAATGTTTTGTGTGTGTTTTTGCCTTTAAGTAGATGGTAAATAATGTTGAGATTATTAATTTCACTTTTGCACAAAAACTAGATAGTAATATTGGGTATTCTGGTAATGACTTTATGTTATAATGTTATAATAATAATGATGGTATGTTGCAAATTTGCGACAACGGGCATACAGGTCAATTTGGTAAGTTGCATATTTGAGTCAGAGATTGTAGCATATATGCGACGATGGGCGTTAAGGGGTTAACAGTATTCCCTGAAAATCCCTTTTTGTCTGATCATTTCTTAATAACATTTACATTTACTTTAATGGACTACCCAGCAGTGGGGAATAAGTTTCATTACAGTAGAAGTCTTTCTGAAAGCGCTGTAACAAGGTTTAAGGATATGATTCCTTCTTTATGTTCTCTAATGCCATATACCAACACAGTGCAGAGTAGCTACCTAAACTCTGTGAGTGAGATAGATTATCTCGTCAATAGCTTTACATCCTCATTGAGCACAACTTTGGATGCTGTTGCTCCTCTGAAAAAGAGAGCCTTAAATCAGAAGTGCCTGACTCCGTGGTATAACCCACAAACTAGCAGCTTAAAGCAGATAACCCGTAAGTTGGAGAGGAAATGGCGTCTCACTAATTTAGAAGATCTTCATTTAGCCTGGAAAAAGAGTCTGTTGCTCTATAAAAAAGCCCTCCGTAAAGCTAGGACATCTTACTTTTCATCACTAATTGAAGAAAATAAGAACAACCCCAGGTTTCTTTTCAGCACTGTAGCCAGGCTGACAAAGAGTCAGAGCTCTATTGAGCCAAGTATTCCTTTAACTTTAACTAGTAATGACTTCATGACTTTGTTTGCAAATAAAATTTTAATTATTAGAGAAAAAATTATTCATAACCATCCCAAAGACATATCTTTATGTTCGGCTGCTTTCAGTAATGCTGGTATTTGGTTAGACTCTTTCTCTCCAATTGTTCTGTCCGAGTTACTTTCATTAGTCACTTCCTCCAAACCATCAACATGTTTATTAGACCCCATTCCTACCAGGCTGTTCAAGGAAGCCCTACCATTAATTAATGCTTCGATCTTAAATATGATCAATCTATCTTTATTAGTTGGCTATGTACCACAAGCTTTTAAGGTGGTAGTAATTAAACCATTACTTAAAAAGCCATCACTTGACCCAGCTATTTTAACTACACTCAACAAAAATATAAACGCAACACTTTTGGTTTTGCTCCCATTTTGTATGAAATGAACTCAAAGATCTAAAACTTTTCCACATACACAATATCACCATTTCCCTCAAATATTGTTCACAAACCAGTCTAAATCTGTGATAGTGAGCACTTCTCCTTTGCTGAGATAATCCATCCCACCTCACAGGTGTGCCATATCAAGATGCTGATTAGACACCATGATTAGTGCACAGGTGTGACTTAGACTGTCCACAATAAAAGGCCACTCTGAAAGGTGCAGTTTTGTTTTATTGGGGGGGGATACCAGTCAGTATCTGGTGTGACCACCATTTGCCTCATGCAGTGCAACACATCTCCTTCGCATAGAGTTTATCAGGTCAATTGTGGCCTGTGGAATGTTGGTCCACTCCTCTTCAATGGCTGTGCGAAGTTGCTGGATATTGGCAGGAACTGGTACACGCTGTCATATACGCCGGTCCAGAGCATCCCAAACATGCTCAATGGGTGACATGTCCGGTGAGTATGCCGGGCATGCAAGAACTGGGACATTTTCAGCTTCCAAGAACTGTGTACAGATCCTTGCAACATGGGGCCGTGCATTATCCTGCTGCAACATGAGGTGATGTTCTTGGATGTGGCACAACAATGGGCCTCAGGATCTCATCACGGTATCTCTGTGTATTCAAAATGCCATCAATAAAATGCACCTGTGTTCTTCACCCATAACAGACGCCTGCCCATACCATAACCCCACCGCCACCATGGGCCACTCGATCCACAACATTGACATCAGAAAACCGCTCACCCACACGACGCCACACACGCTGTCTGCCATCTGCCCTGGACAGTGTGAACTGGGATTCATCCGTGAAGAGAACACCAACGTGCCAAACGCCAGCGAATGTGAGCATTTGCCCACTCAATTCGGTTACGACGACGAACTGGAGTCAGGTCGAGACCCCGATGAGGACGACGAGCATGCAGATGAGCTTCCCTGAGACGGTTTCTGACAGTTTGTGCAGAAATTCTTTGGTTATGCAAACCGATTTTCAGCAGCTGTCCGAGTGGCTGGTCTCAGACGATCTTGGAGGTGAACATGCTGGATATGGAGGTCCTGGGCTGGTGTGGTTACACGTGGTCTGCGGTTGTGAGGCTGGTTGGATATACTGCCAAATTCTCTGAAACGCCTTTGGAGACGGCTTATGGTAGAGAAATGAACATTCAATACACGAGCAACAGCTCTGGTTGACATTCCTGCAGTCAGCATGCCAATTGCACGCTCCCTCAAATCTTGCGACATCTGTGGCATTGTGCTGTGTGATAAAACTGCACCTTTCAGAGTGGCCTTTTATTGTGGGCAGTCTAAGGCACACCTGTGCACTAATCATGGTGTCTAATCAGCATCTTGATATGGCACACCTGTGAGGTGGGATGGATTATCTCAGCAAAGGAGATGTGCTCACTATCACAGATTTAGACTGGTTTATGAACAATATTTGAGGGAAATGGTGATATTGTGTATGTGGAAAAAGTTTTAGATCTTTGAGTTCATCTCATACAAAATGGGAGCAAAACCAAAAGTGTTGCGTTTATATTTTTGTTGAGTATAATTATAGGCCAATCTCCAACCTTCCTTTTCTCTCAAAAATTCTTGAAAGGGTAGTTGTAAAACAGCTAACTGATCATCTGCAGAGGAATGGTCTATTTGAAAAGTTTCAGTCAGGTTTCAGAATTCATCATAGTACAGAAACAGCACTATGGCCTCAGACAGTGGACTCATCTCTGTGCTCGTCCTGTTAGACCTCAGTGACCATAAAATTTTATTACAGAGATTAGAGCATGCCATTAAAGGCACTGCGCAGCAGTGGTTTGAATCATATTTATCTAATAGATTACAATTTGTTCATGTAAATGGGGAGTCTTCTTCACGGACTAAGGTTAATTATGGAGTTCCACAAGGTTCTGTGCTAGGACCAATTTTATTCACTTTATACATGCTTCCCTTAGGCAGTGTTATTAGAAAGCATTGCTTAAATTTTCATTGTTACGCAGATGATACCCAGCTTTATCTATCCATGAAGCCAGAGGACACACACCAATTAGTTAAACTGCAGGAATGTCTTTCAGACTTAAAGACATGGATGACCTCTAATTTCCTGCTTTTAAATTCAGATAAAACTGAAGTTATTGTACTTGGCCCCACAAATCTTAGAAACATGGTGTCTAGCCAGATCCTTACTCTGGATGGCATTACCCTGACCTCTAGTAATACTGTGAGAAATCTTGGAGTCATTTTTGATCAGGATATGTCCTTCAGTGCGCATATTAAGCAAATATGTAGAACTGCTTTTTTGCATTTGCGCAATATCTCTAAAATTAGAAAGGTCTTGTCTCAGAGTGATGCTGAAAAGCTAATTCATGCATTTATTTCTTCTAGGGTGGACTATTGTAATTCATTATTATCAGGTTGTCCTAAAAGTTCCATGAAAAGCCTTCAGTTAATTCAAAATGCTGCAGCTAGAGTACTGACGGGGACTAGAAGGAGAGAGCATATCTCACCCATATTGGCCTATCTTCATTGGCTCCCTGTTAATTCCAGAATAGAATTTAAAATTCTTCTTCTTACTTATAAAGTTTTGAATAATCAGGTCCCATCTTATCTTAGGGACCTCATAGTACCATATCACCCCAATAGAGTGCTTCGCTCTCAGACTGCAGGCTTACTTGTAGTTCCTAGGGTTTGTAAGAGTAGAATGGGAGGCAGAGCCTTCAGCTTTCTGGCTCCTCTCCTGTGGAACCAGCTCCCAATTCGGATCAGGGAGACAGACACCCTCTATACTTTTAAGATTAGGCTTAAAACTTTCCTTTTTGCTAAAGCTTATAGTTAGGGCTGGATCAGGTGACCCTGAACCATCCCTTAGTTATGCTGCTATAGACTTAGACTGCTGGGGGGTTCCCATGATGCACTGAGTGTTTCTTTCTCTTTTTGCTCTGTATGCACCACTCTGCATTTAATCATTAGTGATTGATCTCTGCTCCCCTCCACAGCATGTCTTTTTCCTGATTCTCTCCCCTCAGCCCCAACCAGTCCCAGCAGAAGACTGCCCCTCCCTGAGCCTGGTTCTGCTGGACGTTTCTTCCTGTTAAAAGGGAGTTTTTCCTTCCCACTGTCGCCAAGTGCTTGCTCATAGGGGGTCGTTTTGACCGTTGGGGTTTTTCTGTAATTATTATATGGCTTTTGCCTTACAATATAAAGCTCCTTGGGGCAACTGTTCGTTGTGATTTGGCGCTATATAAATAAAATTGATTTGATTTGATAGTATACATTATGTGATGTGAGCTTTTATGGTAATGTTATCTGTTAGTATACATTGTGTGATGTGAGTTTTTATGGTAATGTTATCCGTTAGTATACATTGTGTGATGTGAGTTTTTATGGTAATGTTATCCGTTAGTATACATTGTGTGATGTGAGTTTTTATGGTAATGTTATCTGTTAGTATACATTATGTGATGTGAGTTTTTATGGTAATGTTATCTGTTAGTATACATTATGTGATGTGAGTTTTTATGGTAATGTTATCCGTTAGTATACATTATGTGATGTGAGTTTTTATGGTAATGTTATCCGTTAGTATACATTGTGTGATGTGAGTTTTTATGGTAATGTTATTTGTTAGTATACATTGTGTGATGTGAGTTTTTATGGTAATGTTATCCGTTAGTATACATTATGTAATGTGAGTTTTTATGGTAATGTTATCCGTTAGTATACATTATCAATCAATCAATCAATCAATTTTTTATATAGCGCCAAATCACAACAAACAGTTGCCCCAAGGCACTTTATATTGTAAGGCAAGGCCATACAATAATTATGTAAAACCCCAACGGTCAAAACGACCCCCTGTGAGCAAGCACTTGGCTACAGTGGGAAGGAAAAACTCCCTTTTAACAGGAAGAAACCTCCAGCAGAACCAGGCTCAGGGAGGAGCAGTCTTCTGCTGGGACTGGTTGGGGCTGAGGGAGAGAACCAGGAAAAAGACATGCTGTGGAGGGGAGCAGAGATCGATCACTAATGATTAAATGCAGAGTGGTGCATACAGAGCAAAAAGAGAAAGAAACAATTAGTATAGTATACAGTATGTATACAGTAATACTATACAGTAATAGTATACATTATGTGATGTGAGTTTTTATGGTAATGTTATCTGTTAGTATACATTATGTAATGTGAGTTTTTATGGTAATGTTATCCGTTAGTATACATTATGTGATGTGAGTTTTTATGGTAATGTTATCCGTTAGTATACATTGTGTGATGTGAGTTTTTATGGTAATGTTATCTGTTAGTATACAATGTGTGATGTGAGTTTTTATGGTAATGTTATCTGTTAGTATACATTGTGTGATGTGAGTTTTTATGGTATTGTTATCCGTTAGTATACATTACGTAGCGCCATGGCCACAATTAGCCCCAGTTAAATAAAATATATTAATGCTGTCTCAACAACCTGAGTTTTCAACTGGAGACAGACTGTGTTTTCCACTCTCAGTTGAGAAATTCCTAAATCATCTGGAGATCTTCAGATAAGTTTGGAGACGTCCCCCGATGGTCCACCACTGCTTCGCAGAGGAAAAACAAAGCTGTAATTCAAAGTTCTTCAAAGGGAAGCCCTCGCCTTTTATCGGTTAAACTCCGGTCATTATGAATTACATGACATTATAATTGCTTCACGTCAGAATCTGAGCTTCTCCAGGCCAGGAGAACCCAAATTTTATGTCCCACACTAAGGCAGGAACCTCTCAATACTGCAAAATTTCCCCCACGACAAGATGTGGCCATAAATCTTTGAGTCTCCACAACCAGCTACTTTCTTTGTTTAAAGCAAAGGAAAAGACCTTTGGTTTGAAATAAAAAAATTAGATCAGTATTTATTTCACTTATATCTAAAGACTTATAATGTTTGTTTGCATTGATTATTCAATCAAAATGCTTTGCATGTAGTCATTCCATTTATTGATATGTGTTCTTGCCACTGATATGTGTGTAAGTGTGACCTTTCTGCATTATCTAAAATGCTGATGTTGACGTACTCTGTTTATCCAAAGGATGTGTCTGACTAGTAATAAGGTGTATCCATTTGAGTGTCTGAGAACAAATACTATTTCAAATCAATTAATGTGTTTAAATAGTTGAATCATTTCTGTCTGCCGTCTTTTGAAGACATGAAGCTTTCTGTAAAGTTACACACCCTAAATGGGCGGAGTTTGGTGACGTCAGTCCCCCTTTAAGAAGTGAGGACTTCTCCATGCCTTCTCCCTTCTCTCTTCTCCACGCTGTCTCTGCCACTCTTCTCTTTTTCTTCTTTGTAAATGCTTCATTTTTATTTTTGGCCCAAGGCCCCATTGCTAAGCTAAGCTAAGCTATCACGTGGCATTCATTCATTCTTTACTTTTGACAAACATAAAGTTTTAACCTGACGCTTTAAGGTGCGTCAAGTCTTTTGGATTTTTAAGAGAACTTCCAAGCTGAGCTTTTCAAATTAAGAGCGAATTCACAGAAAAGAGACTTTTCCTTTTCATTATAATTTTTCAACGCTCATAAAGTTTTACTTTTTTTCTAAATTCACAAAGACTTTTCATTTGGCTCCAACAACTTTTTTAAAGCTACCAGACACCATTTTCAACAAACACCTTCTACCTCTGGGTTCCTGCAAGCTGACAATGGAGTTGATTTCAAACCAGCAGCTAACCTGTCGTAAAGCCAGCCGACACCAGCCCTGGGATCACTTGGGGACACCTCTGAGTTAACCTCTCCGACCCAAGTGAGCTCACGCTGCCCAGAGCAGGAACATCCATGACGTATCGATCATCTGAACCATATCTTCAATAGCAGCTAAGTAACCCAGTTCCAGACTCCACGAAAGAGGTTTGTTGTCATTGGATACAGGTGGCTCTGTTGGGGAAGTGTCGTGACACGGACCCACAACAGGGGGCGTTAATGAAGGGACAATGGAATAGCCAAAAAGTAACAATTTAATGTTGTGAAGATGCACAACGTGATACAGACAGATACAAATATGTGTTATATCAATCCAACAAAAGGTGACGTGTGGCAGGCTCGAAGATAGGAGACGTCCGGTGAGAGAGAAGCCGGAACCCACACAAGCCTCACCACCAACAGACCTGAAGAACACCGGAGCCGCCAAGCCCTGCGCCCCAGGTGGCCACTTTCTTCAGCAGTCAGACCCGGTACTGCTGGCAGAAAACAGAAACAGTTCTGGATGAGTGTGAGTCCGCACACTCAGTAATCCCACAGTCTGTGTTCAGTTAAGGAGGGAGAACCTCCACCTCCAATCACACACTCGTGCAGCTCCTGAGTGGGGTGTGAGGCGAAGCCGTCGCAGTCCACACCAAACGCCAACTCCGCAGACAGGGTATCCGTCCCAGGAAAACGGCTGCAAAAAGAGATTAGACTAATACTTGAATTTTAGTTAGCAGAGAAAATTACCTGTATGGTAGACGATTTCTCGGCGAGGAGGTGGAGTTGCAGTCCGGTCTTTATAGTGGTGGTGATGGGTGACAGCTGGTGTTGATTGATGACAGCTGTCACCTCCAGCGGCTCCGACGCCCTCTCGTGCTTGGAGCCCGCACTCCAAGCAGGTCGCCATCTGGTGGTGGTGGGCCAGCAGTACCTCCTCTTCAGCGGCCCACACAACAGGACCCCCCCCCCCTCAACGGGCGCCTCCTGGCCCGACCAGGTTTATCCGGGTGCCGGGCGTAGAAGTCGGCCAGGAGGGCCGGGTCCAGGATGAAGCTCCTTTTCACCCAGGAGCGTTCCTCGGGACCATACCCCTCCCAGTCCACCGTCCTGAAGCCGACGCACGGTCCACGCCGGCTCCCCGTCGATGATCCGGGCAGGAGGTGGTGCAGGTCCAGGGGTGCAGAGCGGTGAGGTGTGGTATGGTTTGATCCGGGACACGTGGAAAACAGGATAGATCCGCAGTGAAGCTGGCAGCCGTAGCTTCACTGCGGCCGGGCTGAGGACCTTGGTGATGGGAAAGGGTCCGATATATCTGTCCTTCAGTTTGTGTGATTCCACTTGAAGGGGGATGTCCTTTGTTGATAACCATACCTCCTGCCCAGGCTGGTATGCAGGGGCCGGGGAACGCCGGCGGTCTGCATGGGCCTTGGCCCTCGTCCGGGCCTTCAACAGGGCAGAACGGGCGGTCCGCCACACCTGGCGGCACCTCCTGAGGTGGGCCTGGACCGAGGGCACACCGACCTCACCCTCCACAAGCGGGAACAATGGGGGCTGGTACCCCAAACACACCTCGAACGGGGAGAGGCCGGTGGCGGATGACACTTGGCTGTTGTGGGCGTACTCGATCCAGGCCAGATGGGTACTCCAGGCCGTCGGGTGCGCGGAGGTAACGCAACGGAGGGCCTGCTCCAACTCCTGGTTGGCCCGCTCTGCCTGTCCGTTCGTCTGGGGGTGATACCCGGACGAGAGACTCACCACAGGAAAGCGGCTGCAAAAACAGTTCAGACTAAGACAGTTTTAGATACAGCAGAGAATATTACCTGTATGGTAGACGATTTCTCGGCGAGGAGGTGGAGTTGCAGTCCGGTCTTTATAGTGGTGGTGATGGGTGACAGCTGGTGTTGATTGATGACAGCTGTCACCTCCAGCGGCTCCGACGCCCTCTCGTGCTTGGAGCCCGCACTCCAAGCAGGGCGCCATCTGGTGGTGGTGGGCCAGCAGTACCTCCTCTTCAGCGGCCCACACAACAGGCTCCTTTTTAACATATTCATGCTTGTTTAATATTTTTCTTCATATTTGGCTTCAAAATTCATCACTAAATTCCAATCAGATTTATTTACTTAAAGTTTTAAGCTTTATCTCTCTTTCTTCCAACGTCTCACGAGTGAGCAAGAAAATTGTTTCCATGAATGGAAACAATTTTTTTCAGACCTTTTGTCTGACTTAGTGCTTAGCTCAGATAAGATAATTATAGTGGGCGATTTTAACATCCACACAGATGCTGAGAATGACAGCCTCAACACTGCATTTAATCTATTATTAGACTCTATTGGCTTTGCTCAAAAAGTAAATGAGTCCACCCACCACTTTAATCATATCTTAGATCTTGTTCTGACTTATGGTATGGAAATAGAAGACTTAACAGTATTCCCTGAAAACTCCCTTCTGTCTGATCATTTTTTAATAACATTTACATTTACTCTGATGGACTACCCAGCAGTAGGGAATAAGTTTCATTACACTAGAAGTCTTTCAGAAAACGCTGTAACTAGGTTTAAGGATATGATTCCTTCTTTATGTTCTCTAATGCCATATAACAACACAGTGCAGAGTAGCTACCTAAGCTCTGTAAGGGAGATAGAGTATCTCATCAATAGTTTTACATCCTCATTGAAGACAACTTTGGATGCTGTAGCTCCTCTGAAAAAGAGAGCTTTAAATCAGAAGTGTCTGACTCCATGGTATAACTCTCAAACTCGTAGCTTAAAGCAGATAACCCGTAAGTTGGAGAGGAAATGGCGTCTCACTAATTTAGAAGATCTTCACTTAGCCTGGAAAAAGAGTCTGTTGCTCTATAAAAAAGCCCTCCGTAAAGCTAGGACATCTTTCTACTCATCACTAATTGAAGAAAATAAGAACAACCCCAGGTTTCTTTTCAGCACTGTAGCCAGGCTGACAAAGAGTCAGAGCTCTATTGAGCTGAGTATTCCATTATCTTTAACTAGTAATGAGTTCATGACTTTCTTTGCTAACAAAATTTTAACTATTAGAGAAAAAATTACTCATAACCATCCCAAAGACGTATCGTTATCTTTGGCTGCTTTCAGTGATGCCGGTATTTGGTTAGACTCTTTCTCTCCGATTGTTCTGTCTGAGTTATTTTCATTAGTTACTTCATCCAAACCATCAACATGTTTATTAGACCCCATTCCTACCAGGCTGCTCAAGGAAGCCCTACCATTATTTAATGCTTCGATCTTAAATATGATCAATCTATCTTTGTTAGTTGGCTATGTACCACAGGCTTTTAAGGTGGCAGTAATTAAACCATTACTTAAAAAGCCATCACTTGACCCAGCTATCTTAGCTAATTATAGGCCAATCTCCAACCTTCCTTTTCTCTCAAAAATTCTTGAAAGGGTAGTTGTAAAACAGCTAACTGATCATCTGCAGAGGAATGGTCTATTTGAAGAGTTTCAGTCAGGTTTTAGAATTCATCATAGTACAGAAACAGCATTAGTGAAGGTTACAAATGATCTTCTTATGGCCTCGGACAGTGGACTCATCTCTGTGCTTGTTCTGTTAGACCTCAGTGCTGCTTTTGATACTGTTGACCATAAAATTTTATTACAGAGATTAGAGCATGCCATAGGTATTAAAGGCACTGCGCTGCGGTGGTTTGAATCATATTTGTCTAATAGATTACAATTTGTTCATGTAAATGGGGAATCTTCTTCACAGACTAAAGTTAATTATGGAGTTCCACAAGGTTCTGTGCTAGGACCAATTTTATTCACTTTATATATGCTTCCCTTAGGCAGTATTATTAGACGGTATTGCTTAAATTTTCATTGTTACGCAGATGATACCCAGCTTTATCTATCCATGAAGCCAGAGGACACACACCAATTAGCTAAACTGCAGGATTGTCTTACAGACATAAAGACATGGATGACCTCTAATTTCCTGCTTTTAAACTCAGATAAAACTGAAGTTATTGTACTTGGCCCCACAAATCTTAGAAACATGGTGTCTAACCAGATCCTTACTCTGGATGGCATTACCCTGATCTCTAGTAATACTGTGAGAAATCTTGGAGTTATTTTTGATCAGGATATGTCATTCAAAGCGCATATTAAACAAATATGTAGGACTGCCTTTTTGCATTTACGCAATATCTCTAAAATCAGAAAGGTCTTGTCTCAGAGTGATGCTGAAAAACTAATTCATGCATTTATTTCCTCTAGGCTGGACTATTGTAATTCATTATTATCAGGCTGTCCTAAAAGTTCCCTAAAAAGCCTTCAGTTGGTTCAGAATGCTGCAGCTAGAGTACTGACGGGGACTAGAAGGAGAGAGCATATCTCACCCGTGTTGGCCTCCCTTCATTGGCTTCCTGTTAATGCTAGAATTTAAAATTCTTCTTCTTACTTATAAGGTTTTGAATAATCAGGTCCCATCTTATCTTAGGGACCTCATAGTACCATATTACCCCATTAGAGCGCTTCGCTCTCAGACTGCGGGCTTACTTGTAGTTCCTAGGGTTTGTAAGAGTAGAATGGGAGGCAGAGCCTTCAGCTTTCAGGCTCCTCTCCTGTGGAACCAGCTCCCAATTCAGATCAGGGAGACAGATACCCTCTCTACTTTTAAGATTAGGCTTAAAACTTTCCTTTTCGCTAAGGCTTATAGTTAGGGCTGGATCGGGTGACCCTGGACCATCCCTTGGTTATGTTGCTTTAGACGTAGACTGTATTTCATAATTATTGTATGGCCTTGCCTTGCAGTGTGGAGCGCCTTGGGGCAACTGTTTGTTGTGATTTGGCGCTATACAAGAAAAAAGTTGATTGATTGATTGATTGACTTACCAATTCAGCCATAGTTCTTGCACATGTGGGACTGTGGGAGAAAGTCGGCACAAATCATGGCTCAAGTCAGTGGCAGCTGGCCCATAGGAGGCGCTGGGGTGCCACCCTCCCAGATGTGGAGGGGAAAAATTATAAAATATATATTTTTAAAAGGTATTGTCAATGTCAGTTTTACTTAATAGTATGTGCCTACTTGTAATCTGAATTATTAAAACAACATTTCCACCAGATGACTCTCATTCAGCAGTACATTTCTACTGACTGAAGCACAGAACACATCATTTCTCACCTTGGGCGCTCACTCCAAGAGCCCCTTGAAGTGTAGCGAAATGACAAGGGTTGGGTACTTTGAAATGTAATCCTAAAGTAATCAGATTACAAATAATGTAATTACAAATATGTATGTACATACATACATGTAATCCACATGTATTCTTTCAAAGTAATCCTACCCAACCTTGAAAATGACCAATTGTGTATGTTGCTAAGCAGATGAATAAATATTTGGCCAATCAACATCACCAAATTTAATGGCTTGGGTCGCCTGTGGATTTATCAGAGTCCTGCTGTTTTTAGCGGAAACAGAAACCCCACCGACGTTTAGGTTATATTTATTTTTTGTCTCCGTGTGTTTTGCTGGAGTAAGTTGAAGAACTTTGGGACTTTACGATTGCTGCTCCTCCTGCTCGTTATGTCCTCGGTGGTTTTCAGATGTGGACTGACTCGCCTTTGGATCCACTTCAGCTCAGGTGAGCTGACGAGCTGTTAGGATTTTATTCCCGAATGTTGCTCCTGGTGTGGAAACAGGGATGAAAATTTAAGATAAAACGAATGAGTGATGTTTGTTTGTCTGTTTGTTTGTTTTAGGGGGTCAAAGCTGTGAACTTTATTGGTACAATGGACCAGTTATAACAGTTAGGGGAGGCCGGGGCTGTTTGTAACAGTGTTCAAAGCTGCAGCCATGGTGGCATTTTGGTCATAAAATATAGGAGCAGTTTCAACTTGATGTCAGTTTTACACGTCATGAGGATCAGCCCACAGAAGTGAAGTATTCTTTGGAGTATTCCACTAAAACAGAGGTCTCAAACTCAGTCCAGAAAAGGCTGACAGGGTGCAGGTTTTCTTTGCATCCACCCGACTCCATCAGGTGATTTCACTGATTAACATCACTTTCAGCAGCTGTACTTGAGTGTTGTGTTGTATTTGATGCTGTTCCTTTTCCAAAGTATAAACGAAGCCTAATACAGCTGTAAATTGTGAACTTTATCTATGAAACTGCTGCTTTTGAGAAGGAAATGAAATGATTATTGTAGAATTGTAGTAATTTTCCGACTGTTCAGCTGAATGCCTGTACTGGATGGCAGGCAGGGAAATCTACTGGCACACCAGCCCCACCCAGAGTTTTTTTCACCAGCCGCCACTGGCTCAAGTACAATCCACGATACCACTAAACGTTACCGTTATATTTTTATATTTTATAAAGTAGCCTGACAGTTGTAACAGCCAAACGTAGCTATTGAAACTCCTGAATTTTGACCCGACTAAGGATAAAGCGGAAGAAAATGGATGGATGGATGGATGGATGGATGGATGGATGGATGGATGGATGGATGGATGGATGGATGGATGGATGGATGGAAAAACAAAATAGTTTAAATATAACTAAATTCAGTAATGTAGGTGTGAGATACTCAGCAAACCAGCAGGTCACTGGATCAATCCCTGACTGTCATAGTGAAATATTATCAAGGACATTATGCTCAATTGATTTAACTGAAATGAATGAAGCTCATTTTGCAATGAAGTTAAGATGAACTTTATTCAGTTTTGAACAGCACTGTAGATGACTCACATACGGTACCGCCTGACATAAACACACACAAACATAAGAACCCATTCAGTATTCCGTTAGAATCAGCAGCAGTATGCTGACATTAACTCTGACGGTCTTTACGCATAGCATTTAGTTAATGTCAGTCTTTTTAATTGTACCGTGTTGTTCCTCCTCAGCACTTCAGCTCAGTTCAAAATGTCAAGTACATTTTCCAGACACTGTAAAATGTGATTCTCTGAATTAATTGGTTAAAAGCCCAGGATAATTCAGTCAAACCAAATGTTTTTTAGGGTTTTTTTTTTTGTGACATTTTTTACACGGAGGCCTGGGAGGAACAGAAGGACGCGCAGATGCTCCGAGCCAAACCAACAAATGACAACATCATCCTCTTCCAGTGAGGCAGCTTTCCATATTCTGGAAGAGTTTGTTAAAATATTAAACATTTTTTCTTTATTACTGTTTTGACTTTCAACAAAAGAGAAAACAAAGAGCCGGAGCTGGAACATCAGCGTCCGTCCTGCCAACGTAATTTCAATAACTTCAGTATAACTGTCAAAGAGTGGAGGACGTCAGACTTAGAGTTTTGGGGCTGTTTTTTTTGCCGGTCCTGTCTGCAGATATTGTGGGCTGCACTCTTTCTGCACAGTGCTGCTGAACTCCACTGTCATTCTCCAAAATAATGAACAGGTTCACATTGGACTGCTAACAGCTGCGATGCACAGAGAGCAATAGAGTGATGGACACATCGAGCTGAAAGAGTAGGAGCAGAGTTTGACCAAAAGTTTGAAACACAGGAGGCCCATGAAGACTGACAGGACATAGTTTGGTTCAAAATAATTTTCTGCCAATTATTCTGCATCCTCAAACTTGGCATTACACTGTCAAAAATATACGAATTTTCAGTTTCAATTTATTTATTTCATATCGTGCCAAATTTCCATTTTCAATTCAATTTTCAATTTATTTCATTCATATCATGCCAAATTTCAATTTTCAATTTATTTTCATTTATATAGTGCCAAAACACAACAGAGTTGCCTCAAAGCGCTTCACACAGGTAAGGTCTAACAACCTTACCAACCCCCAGAGCAACAGTGGTAAGGAAAAACTCCCTCTGAGGAAGAAACCTGAAGCAGACCAGACTCAAAGGGGTGACCCTCTGCTTGGGCCATGATACAGACATAAATTACAGAACAATTCACAGAACAATTCATGGACGAATATACAAGAAATGCTATTGGCGCACAGGACAGGAGGATCACCAACACGAACACAACTCCCATCTCTGGATGGAGCTGCACCTTAAACAGAGAGAAAAAACAGAATCAGGCATCAGAAAGACAAGAAATATTGTATAATTTATCAGCATTAAACAACAAGAAAAACAGAAGAAATACGAAGGTGATCGCCGGCCACTAGCCCTAAACTTCACTAACAGACCCAGAATTTAAATAAAGTTGAGGCCGCAGCACGCTCCGTTTACTAATAAAATGAATTTAAAAGAGTAAAAAGCATAGTAACATACTATACCAGTATTATAGCCATACGAAAGGGAAAATAAGTGTGTCTTAAGTCTGGACTTGAGAGTCTCCACAGAGTCTGACTGTTTTATTGACGCAGGGAGATCATTCCACAGAACAGGGGCATGATAAGAGAAAGCTCTGTGACCCGTAGACTTCTTATTCACCTTAGGGACACAAAGTAGTCCTGCACCCTGAGAACGTAAAGCCCAGGCCGGTACGTAAGGTTTAATTAGGTCAGCTAGGTAGGGAGGTGCCAGTCCATGAACAATTTTATAGACTAGTAGCAGAACCTTAAAATCTGATCTCACTGGGACAGGAAGCCAGTGAAGAGACACCAAAATGGGTGTAATGTGGTCAAACTTTCTGCTTCGTGTCAAAAGTCTGGCTGCAGCATTTTGAACCAATTGGAGACCCCTAATGCTAGACTGCAGTAAACCAGAAAACAGAACATTGCAGTAGTCCAATCTAGAAGAGACAAACATATGAATCAGGGTCTCAGCATCAGCCATAGACAGGATGGGACGAATCTTCACTATATTTCACAGGTGGAAGAAAGCAGTCCTCGTAATATTTCTAATGTGGAGGCCAAAGGACAACGAAGGATCAAAAATTACCCCAAGGTTCCTCACTTTGTCAGTGTGATGTATGACACACAAGCCGAGGCTGAGCGTTAACTGGCCAAATTGATGCTGATGTCTCACTGGACCAAGAACCATCATTTCAGTCTTATCAGAGTTTAAAAGTAGGAAGTTGCTAGACATCCAATTTCTCACTGATGCAAGGCAATATTCTAAGGACTTTATGTGAACGAGATTACCAGCAGTTATCGGCATGCTGAGTATCATCAACACAGCAGTGAAAGCTAATCCCAAAACACTGCAATATATGCTCAAGGGGTGCTATATAAAGGGAGAAATGCAGGGGGCCTAAGATGGACCCCTGTGGAACCCCAAATTTCATGTCACTAAGGTTAGAGGTAATGTTATTGTACAAAACACAGCGAGAACAACTGGTCAGGCATGATGTCAACCATGCAAGGGCACTCCCAGTAATCCCAAAATGATTTTCCAGCCTATCAAGTAGAATATGATGATCCACTGTATCAAATGCAGCACTGAGATCTAACAGCAACAGAACCATAGTGGTGTCTGAATTCATTGTAAGCAGAAGATCATTCACCACTTTAGTGAGAGTCGTCTCTGTGGAATGATATTTTCTAAAAGCAGACTGCAGCGGCTCAGAGAGATTATTCTCAGTAAGATAGTCTACGAGCTGCCGTGACACCACTTTTTTTTTCCAGAATTTTAGAGCAAAATGATAGATTTGATATCAGCCTATAGTTTTTCAATACACTAGGGTCAAGATTAGATTTCTTAAGTAATGGTTTAATCACTGCAGATTTGAAACATTTAGGAACAGATCCAGAGGTTAATAAGAGATTAATCATTTCCAGCACAGTCGGCCCAAGAGTGTTTTGTTGGTATAGGATCAAATAAACAGGTTGTGCTTTTTGTAGATATTATGAGTTTTGTCAGTATGCCTCGTGAGATACTGTCAAATTCTTTAAATCTAGGTAATACCTCAGTAATGGTGCCCACCTCAATAGCAGGGTGTAGTGGTTGGATTAACCAACCACTACATTAACCTCGCAATGAAAATCCAACGAGGGGGGAGGACCAGTGCTCACACAAAGCCTGCTCACAGGCGAATGACGCAACCGACAGGCGTGAAAAAAATCACGCACGCGCACGAAGGTTCAAGGTTGGCTCATGCAAGCACACATGATTCAAATCCATATGGTTTTTGAAAAAAATAAAAAGGTCTGATACTTTTTGGACAGACCTCGTATATATATATATATATATATATATATATATATATATATATATATATATATATATATATATATATATATATATATATATATATATTACATTTCAAAGAGTTTAACTTGTTGGGTGTGGGAAGAAGTGTGTGTGTGTGTGGGGGGGCTGCAGGGTCCTGACACTGACCACTGTTTAATTAACAGTGCCAATTAAAATACAAAAAACATTTACCTCCATTTGTATGCAAGATCATCTGGATTTCTCCCCGATTAGTTAACTGGTTTTACAAAGCATGCTGGGAATGTTAAATGTGATCCAGGTTCAAAATGGGAAATGTTTGCTAAAAAGGACTCGAAATCACAAAATTTAAAATCTATTTTTGTTTGATACCAAGGATGGAGTCAAGACCACCTATGTCAAGTCAGACCCTGTCTCACGTGACCACGTTGTGTGTGAGTTAAGACCTTTTGGGATTTTGTAGTGGTTTATATAAAGTCAAGAGTCTTTGGCGGAAGCAAAACCGAGTCAAGATCAAGACCCAAAACAGAAAAGTCTGAACGTACAGAAACTTACATTCTGCACTGTGCTTAAAAAAAAAATCAACAAAACTGACAAGAGCAGATTATTTGTGCATTCTTGGCTCTCAGAGGGACCAGAAGCCTCCTATCAAATATACTCAACACAATGTGAATCACCTAATTAAACTGTTATTATAACTTATAATTAATGTATACAACTATTGTAGTACTAGACAGAGTCCAGATCTAATTAAGTGAAAAGGTGATCTTGAGACAAGGAGTGGACTCAAGTACGACAACACTCGTTAATCGAAGAGATTTTCATCAAACCTTGTGAAAAAAGTTAGGCCTGTACTGGAATAGATTCCACTAACTTTTAGTGTGGTCTTGATTAAAGAGGCAGAACAAGAGGTTCTTCAAAATCTACTTTTGCACTTTCGGCACCTTTTACAGTTGCATCTTCATTCATTCACTTTCCAAACCCAGTGTCCCAGTTTATCATCTTCACCGTTCTATCACTCTGCATTACTTTAAACAGGTGACCTCAAGTCTTTAAATTCTTCTAACTTCAACATATTTACTTCTTGTAATCACACACATGCTAAACCTTGCACCTACTGACTTTCATTCCTCTTCTCTCCAGTGCATACCTCCACCTCTCCATGCTCCCACCTTTCACTATAGATAACAAAGTCATCTGCAAACATCATAGCCTCTGGAGACTAGGTATTGAAAGAATCCTGTTAAGAATCGATAAGAAATGATTTGATCCACCCATAACGATTCCCCTCTTGGTCGTTCACATTATGCTGGAGCAGCCGTTATTTCTGACGGTGTTTATTGGGAAAATGATCATTTCTCTACGTTGTGTGCAGACCAGCGGGTCTACTTGAAGCTGCTTTACTGGTTCTGTGCTTTGCTGCTTTTCAGAAGTGGCAGGTCGGCAATTTCTTCATTAAGTCCTCTCACAGCCATTTAAAGATGTCAATCATGAGTCACCTTTGTGCAGATTAAAGTCACTAACTGGGACTCTTGCTTTGTTGCAGGCAAGAAACCAGAATGGTCCTCCGTTCTGTTCCTGTTTTGTGGGACTAAGTGAACAGCTCCAAATGATAGATTTCGGTTGGGATTAATAACTTCAAAGCAAATCGCCATTTTAAATCAAATGACATCTCTTTCCATACACTGTAATACAGACAACAAACTACGACCGACCAAAAACCGTTTTCGTCTCCCAAAATGAGACGTCCTGTGTTCTTTATGAATGACATCCTGACGTGCAGCCAGCTGCAAGAGCTCAGAGTCAACAGAGTTACATTTGTGTCATTAATATCTGATAGGAAATGCTTTTGACAAAATCTACAGATTTTGTTTATTTCTATTTATGTCCAGAGATCAAAGATCCAGTGACCAATTTCATATTTATTTACTTTAAGACTCAATAAAATGTTGTTGACATAGAAAAACTGTAAAACCGACTATTAGTACACAGAAAATTCACAAGAGGTATTGATAAAGGAATCGATAAAGAATCGGATCGATAAGCGGAATTAATAAAATCTTATCTGTACCCATCCCTACTGGAGACTCCTGTCTGATCTTGTCCGTCAGCCCGTCCGTCATCACCACTGCAAAGAAAGAAAGGCCTTGATTTAATCCCACGTTAACCTCGAACCGTCACCCTGCTCACCTCGCCGCGGTGACACTGCCTTCATATACATTTTGCACCAGTACCAGCTTCATTTTCTAACACCACAACTCTTCTCTTGACATCTGTCAGAAGCATTCTCTAAATCAAAGGCGCCCACATCCTCTCCTTTGAATGGTCAAAAATTAATAATTAATCTGGATGAAAAGCCATTGACCAAAAGCAGCCATTTATCTTGTGTGAATTACGAACAATTAAATCAAATCAAATCAAATCAATTTTATTTATATAGCGCCAAATCACAACAAACAGTTGCCCCAAGGCGCTTTATATTGTAAGGCAAAGCCATACAATAATTACGGAAAAACCCCAACGGTCAAAACGACCCCCTGTGAGCAAGCACTTGGTGACAGTGGGAAGGAAAAACTCCCTTTTAACAGGAAGAAACCTCCAGCAGAACCAGGCTCAGGGAGGGGCAGTCTTCTGCTGGGACTGGTTGGGGCTGAGGGAGAGAACCAGGAAAAAGACATGCTGTGGAGGGGAGCAGAGATCAATCACTAATGATTAAATGCAGAGTGGTGCATACAGAGCAAAAAGAGAAAGAAACACAGTGCATCATTGGAACCCCCCAGCAGACTAAGTCTATAGCAGCATAACTAAGAGATGGTTCAGGGGCACCTGATCCAGCCCTAACTATAAGCTTTAGCAAAAAGGAAAGTTTTAAGCTTAATCTTAAAAGTAGAGAGGGTGTCTGTCTCCCTGATCCGAATTGGGAGCTGGTTCCACAGGAGAGGAGCCTGAAAGCTGAAGGCTCTGCCTCCCAGTCTACTCTTACAAACCCTAGGAACTACAAGTAAGCCTGCAGTCAGAGAGCGAAGTGCTCTATTGGGGTGATATTGTTGTGTGTTGGGGGGTGTGTGGCTGGACATTTTGGTGTTCTTTTCTTTTCTTTGCTCTCCAGGTGGTATGCAAACTGATTTATTGTCTGTGGAGAAGGTGCTGGCAGAAGAGTCCTTCACCCTCATCAACATGATGTGCAGCACCTGTGGATGGTGCTCACGTGCAACCTTAAAGACTTTCAGCTGAAGCAGATAATGAGATGGCGTTCTGCATTTAAGTCATGTGTGATTCAAGCAGAATTGCAGGGAACTCGACCTTGTGATGTTCGTTTGCGAGACGCTGAGGACCGCGCCTGGGTTTGACACATCGTGCCTGTGAAGGAGGAAGGGTAAGGGACACATGCTGTCAGCACACATCAGAGGTGATTGATTATCTGAATAATTGTTAACAGTAATTTGGTATTTTGTTACGCAGTATAGTTGAACTTTGATGAGAGTTGTGCAGCTCGCTCTCACTGCCGTGGCATGCGGACTGATGATCCTCCACCTGTTGTGAGAAGCTGCTCATTTACATAAAGCTTGAATTCGGACCTGAATGTGTTGCTGATAGTGTGTGCCTTTTGAAGGATATTAGTCGTAGCTGCTGACTTACCTCACCTTTTCTATCCTTCGCAGAGTCGGTTTGTCGTGTCCACCTGGGGGGTGTTTGGCGGTGAACGTGGGTCCAGAAGCGCCGGGCTTCGATCCTTTTGGGCGCTGGAGAGCGTGCCGTCCTTCACTCCACCAGACCGACGCAGTTTTTGTTTGTACACTTTGTTATGCACCAAAGGGGGAAAATAAATTGTTTTGTTATTGGAACCGCTTTCTGGTTGTTTTAGTGCTGGGTTCCGTCAGACGCAGGTCCGCTCCTCAACCCGCGTCGACACATAACAGATATGGTACTATGAGGTCCCTAAGATAAGATGGGACCTGATTATTCAAAACCTTATAAGTAAGAAGAAGAATTTTAAATTCTATTCTAGAATTAACAGGAAGCCAATGAAGAGAGGCCAATATGGGTGAGATATGCTCTCTCCTTCTAGTCCCTGTCAGTACTCTAGCTGCAGCATTTTGAATTAACTGAAGGCTTTTCAGGGAACTTTTAGGACAACCTGATAATAATGAATTACAATAGTCCAGCCTAGAAGAAATAAATGCATGAATTAGTTTTTCAGCATCACTCTGAGACAAGACCTTTCTAATTTTAGAGATATTGCTCAAATGCAAAAAAGCAGTCCTACATATTTGCTTAATATGCGCATTGAAGGACATATCCTGATCAAAAATGACTCCAAGATTTCTCACAGTATTACTGGAGGTCAGGGTAATGCCATCCAGAGTAAGGATCTGGTTAGACACCATGTTTCTAAGATTTGTGACTTCAGCTGTAACTGTAACTTCAGTTTTATCTGAATTTAAAAGCAGGAAATTAGAGGTCATCCATGTCTTTATGTTTGAAAGACAATCCTGCAGTTTAACTAATTGGTGTGAGTCCTCTGGCTTCATGGATAGATAAAGCTGGGTATCATCTGCATAACAATGAAAATTTAAGCAATGCTTTCTAATAACACTGCCTAAGGGAAGCATGTATAAAGTGAATAAAATTGGTCCTAGCACAGAATCTTGTGGAACTCCATAATTAACCTTAGTCCGTGAAGAAGACTCCCCATTTACATGAACAAATTGTAATCTACACTCAACAAAAATATAAACGCAACACTTTTGGTTTTGCTCCCATTTTGTATGAGATGAACTCAAAGATCTAAAACTTTTTCCACATACACAATATCACCATTTCCCTCAAATATTGTTCACAAACCAGTCTAAATCTGTGATAGTGAGCACTTCTCCTTTGCTGAGATAATCCATCCCACCTCACAGGTGTGCCATATCAAGATGCTGATTAGACACCATGATTAGTGCACAGGTGTGCCTTAGACTGCCCACAATAAAAGGCCACTCTGAAAGGTGCAGTTTTGTTTTATTGGGGGGGGAGACCAGTCAGTATCTGGTGTGACCACCATTTGCCTCATGCAGTGCAACACATCTCCTTCGCATAGAGTTGATCAGGTTGTCAGTTGTGGCCTGTGGAATGTTGGTCCACTCCTCTTCAATGGCTGTGCGAAGTTGCTGGATATTGGCAGGAACTGGTACACGCTGTCGTATACGCCGGTCCAGAGCATCCCAAACATGCTCAATGGGTGATATGTCCGGTGAGTATGCCGGCCATGCAAGAACTGGGACATTTTCAGCTTCCAAGTATTGTGTACAAATCCTTGCAACATGGGGCCGTGCATTATCCTGCTGCAACATGAGGTGATGTTCTTGGATGTATGGCACAATAATGGGCCTCAGGATCTTGTCACGGTATCTCTGTGCATTCAAAATGCCATCAATAAAATGCACCTGTGTTCTTTGTCCATAACAGACGCCTGCCCATACCATAACCCCACCACCACCATGGGCCACTCGATCCACAACATTGACATCAGAAAACCGCTCACCCACACGACGCCACACACGCTGTCTGCCATCTGCCCTGAACAGTGTGAACCGGGATTCATCCATGAAGAGAACACCTCTCCAACGTGCCAAACGCCAGCGAATGTGAGCATTTGCCCACTCAAGTCGGTTACGACGACGAACTGGAGTCAGGTCGAGACCCCGATGAGGACGACGAGCATGCAGATGAGCTTCCCTGAGACGGTTTCTGACAGTTTGTGCAGAAATTCTTTGGTTATGCAAACCGATTGTTTCAGCAGCTGTCCGAGTGGCTGGTCTCAGACGATCTTGGAGGTGAACATGCTGGATGTGGAGGTCCTGGGCTGGTGTGGTTACACGTGGTCTGCGGTTGTGAGGCTGGTTGGATGTATTGCCAAATTCTCTGAAACACCTTTGGAGACGGCTTATGGTAGAGAAATGAACATTCAATACACGAGCAACAGCTCTGGTTGACATTCCTGCTGTCAGCATGCCAATTGTATGCTCCCTCAAATCTTGCGACATCTGTGGCATTGTGCTGTGTGATAAAACTGCACCTTTCAGAGTGGCCTTTTATTGTGGGCAGTCTAAGGCACACCTGTGCACTAATCATGGTGTCTAATCAGCATCTTGATATGGCACACCTGTGAGGTGGGATGGATTATCTCAGCAAAGGAGAAGTGCTCACTATCACAGATTTAGACTGGTTTGTGAACAATATTTAAGGGAAATGGTGATATTGTGTATGTGGAAAAAGTTTTAGATCTTTGAGTTCATCTCATACAAAATGGGAGCAAAACCAAAAGTGTTGCATTTATA
Source organism: Thalassophryne amazonica (assembly GCF_902500255.1). NCBI lineage: Eukaryota > Metazoa > Chordata > Actinopteri > Batrachoidiformes > Batrachoididae > Thalassophryne > Thalassophryne amazonica. The sequence continues at coordinate 2,426,002 of NC_047114.1, read as the reverse complement.
TTTTTGTTGAGTGTATTAGATAAATATGATTCAAACCACCGCAGCGCAGTGCCTTTAATACCTATGACATGCTCTAATCTCTGTAATAAAATGTTATGGTCAACAGTTTCAAAGCAGCACTGAGGTCTAACAGAACAAGCACAGAGATGAGTCCACTGTCTGAGGCCATAAGAAGATCATTTGTAACCTTCACTAATGCTGTTTCTGTACTATGATGAATTCTAAAACCTGACTGAAACTCTTCAAATAGACCATTCCTCTGCAGATGATCAGTTAGCTGTTTTACAACTACCCTTTCAAGAATTTTTGAGAGAAAAGGAAGGTTGGAGATTGGCCTATAATTAGCTAAGATAGCTGGGTCAAGTGATGGCTTTTTAAGTAATGGTTTAATTACTGCCACCTTAAAAGCCTGTGGTACATAGCCAACTAATAAAGATAGATTGATCATATTTAAAATCGAAGCATTAAATAATGGTAGGGCTTCCTTGAGCAGCCTGGTAGGAATGGGGTCTAATAGACATGTTGATGGTTTAGAGGAAGTAACTAATGAAAATAACTCAGACAGAGCAATCGGAGAGAAAGTGTCTAGCCAAATATCAGCATTACTGAAGGCAGCCGAACATAAAGATATGTCTTTGGGATGGTTATGAATAATTTTTTCTCTAATAGGTAAAATTTTATTTGCAAAGAAAGTCATGAAGTCATTACTAGTTAAAGTTAAAGGAATACTCAGCTCAATAGAGCTCTGACTTTTTGTCAGCCTGGTTACAGTGCTGAAAAGAAACCTGGGGTTGTTCTTATTTTCTTCAATTAGTGATGAATAGTAAGATGCCCTGGCTTTACGGAGGGCTTTTTTATAGAGCAACAGACTCTTTTTCCAGGCTAAATGAAGATCTTCTAAATTAGCGAGATGCCATTTCTTCTCCAGCTTACGGGTTATCTGCTTTAAGCTGTGAGTTTGTGGGTTATACCACGGAGTCAGGCACTTCTGATTTAACGCTCTCTTTTTCAGAGGAGCTACAGCATCCAAAGTTGTGCTCAATGAGGATGTAAAGCTATTGAAGAGATAATCTATCTCACTCACAGAGGTTAGGTAGCTACTCTGCACTGTGTTGGTATATGGCATTAGAGAACATAACAAAGAAGGAATCATATCCTTAAACCTGGTTACAGCGCTTTCAGAAAGACTTCTACTGTAATGAAACGTATTCCCCACTGCAGGGTAGTCCATCAGAGTAAATGTAAATGTTATTAAGAAATGATCAGACAGAAGGGGGTTTTCAGGGAATACTGTTAAGTCTTCAATTTCTATGCCATATGTCAGAACAAGATCTAAAGTATGATTAAAGTGGTGGGTGGGCTCATTTACATTTTGAGTGAAGCCAACTCAATCTAATAATAGATTAAATGCAGTGTTGAGGCTGTCATTCTCAGCATCTGTGTGGATGTTAAAATCGCCCACTATAATTATCTTATCTGAGCTAAGCACTAAGTCAGACAAAAGGTCTGAAAATTCACAGAGAAACTCACAGTAACGACCAGGTGGATGATAGATAACAACAAATAAAACTGGTTTTTGTGACTTCCAATTTGGATGGACAAGACTAAGAGTCAAAATTTCAAATGAATTAAATCTCTGTCTGGGTTTTTGATTAATTAATAAGCTGGAGTGAAAGATTGCTGCTAATCCTCCGCCTCGGCCCGTGCTACGAGCGTTCTGACAGTTAGTGTGACTCGGGGGTGTTGACTCATTTAAACTAACATATTCATCCTGCTGTAAACAGGTTTCTGTAAGGCAGAATAAATCAATATGTTGATCAATTATTATATCATTTACTAACAGGGACCTAGAAGAGAGAGACCTAATATTTAATAAACCACATTTAACTGTTTTAGTCTGTGGTGCAGTTGAAGGTGCTATATTATTTTTTCTTTTTGAATTTTTATGCTTAAATTGATTTTTGCTGGTTATTGGTGGTCTGGGAGCAGGCACCGTCTCTACGGGGATGGGGTAATGGGGGGATGGCAGGGGGAGAGAAGCTGCAGAGAGGTGTGTAAGACTACAACTCTGCTTCCTGGTCCCAACCCTGGATAGTCACGGTTTGGAGGATTTAAGAAAATTGGCCAGATTTCTAGAAATGAGAGCTGCTCCATCCAAAGTGGGATGGATGACATCTCTCCTAACAAGACCAGGTTTTCCCCAGAAGCTTTGCCAATTATCTATGAAGCCCACCTCATTTTTGGACAACACTCAGACAGCCAGCAATTCAAGGAGCACATGCGGCTAAACATGTCACTCCCAGTCCGATTGGGGAGGGGCCCAGAGAAAACTACAGAGTCCGATATTGTTTTTGCAAAGTTACACACCGATTCAGTGTTAATTTTAGTGACCTCCGATTGGCGTAACCGGGTGTCATTACTGCCGACGTGAATTACAATCTTACCAAATTTACACTTAGCCTTAGCCAGCAGTTTCAAATTTCCTTCAATGTCGCCTGCTCTGGCCCCCGTAATACAATTGACTATGGCTGCTGGTGTCGCTAACTTCACATTTCTCAAAACAGAGTCGCCAATAACCAGAGTTTGTTCTTTGGCGGGTGTGTCACCGAGTGGGGAAAAACAGTTAGAGATGTAAATGGGTTGGTGGTGTACATGGGGCTTCTGTTTAGGACGACGCTTCTTCCTCACAGTCACCCAGTCAGCCTGCTTTCTCGGCTGCTCGGGATCTGCTGGGGGACAGCTAATGGTGGCTAAGCTACCTTGGTCCGCACCAACTACAGGGGCCTGGCTAGCTGTAGGATTTTCCAAGGTGCAGAGCCGAGTCTCCAATTCGCCCAGCCTGGCCTCCAAAGCTACGAATAAGCTACACTTATTACAAGTACCGTTACTGCTAAAGGAGGCCGAGGAATAACTAAACATTTCACACCCAGAGCAGAAAAGTGCGGGAGAGACAGGAGAAGCCGCCATGCTAAACCGGCTAAGAGCTAGTAGGTGGGCTAAGCTAGCGGATTCCTAAAAACACACAAAGTGAATAATGTGTAAATAATTTAGAGGTGATTCAGCAGAGGGAGTGCTTTAGTTAAGGCACGTAAAGATTACACTGGGAAACAAATCGTTATCTAGATAACTAGATCAATCTAACTGCGCAGATTAAACAGCTAACAGATACAGAAAAACACCGCTGTGCTCCGGAACAGGAAGTGATACAATACCGCAGTGAGAGCCAACCACCAGTAGAGGCCACGCCAGGATAAATGCATTATATTTTCAAGAAAATGAACATCTGTAGTCTAAAATCAAATTTCAGCATCATAAAGTCATTTCTGTTTATTTGCTGAACAGTTGTTTATTAATTTCCGAGGGCTCATCAAACGCCTTGGCGGCCCAAAACAAAGGGCAGGTGGGCAAAATGTGGTCCGTGGGCCCCGCACTGAGCAGCCCTGCTCTAAATACACAGAAAGACAAAGCCATTCCTTCTGCATGTGTTACAGACCTGAAAATTGGTTTCTTTAAAACATTCATCACCCAAAGAAACAAACTTTAATGCAGAGATAAACATTTTACATGATTTGCACTTTTGATGACTGACAGGACGTATAATGGAAATATTGTTTTGTTTCTGTTTCTTAATAATTCATATAAATGAAGTCCAAGACGTATTTAGTGATGTGGAAAAGTTATTCCTGATTCTTCTGGCTGTAAAACTTTGTCTTGTTCAAGTGCCCAGACCTATGCAGCTAATTATACAATGGCTTTTATATTTTTTATTTTATTTATGTCATGTTGTTTCTTTGCACTATTTAAAAAGCATCATTTAAGAAATTTTCTTATACAGAGAAGCCTGACATTTTTTTAACAAAATTGACATCATAAAAAATATTAAAATGTATAAAATCACAGAGACGTCACATACTTTAAGCAGCACTGTAAAGTGCAGTGAACTAACTGCAGCATATATTTAAAACCTGGTCAATTTTTAATGTAACAGTATTTGATGTTGTGCACGGTGTGTGTGTGTGTGTGTGTGTGTGTGTGTGTGTGTGTGTGTGTGTGTGTGTGTGTGTGTGTGTGTGTGTGTGTGTGTGTGTGTGTGTGTGTAAGCTCGCTGGCACTAAAGTAACATTGAATATTAATGAAGGAATAATACAGTGCATATAGAACTGGCCGGAGAGGCCCTGTTGAGACTCAGCAGAATGAGACAGAATAAAGCCAATATAAATTATTCTCTGCTGAGGTCCAGCGAGCATGTTGCACACATTACACCAACACACACCCGCCGTTTAAAACTGACCACACTCCGCAGTTTTCTGCTTATGTGTGCGAGTTTGCATCTGTTGAGCTGCAGCTTGAATGTGCCAAAACACCGAGTGCGGCTGCTGCTGCACCAAAACACGGATTCTTTCGCCTGATTTTCCCCACGGGGGTCCGTGTGCTTTAGACATTTCACCATCCATTTTTAATGACGTGGCGTCCTCTCAGGGGTCATAAAATATTTATTAAAGGCAGAATACAGTGTCACAGCCGTCAATTACAGCGAATAATAAATGCTTGAATCACATTTACTGCAAAATTGGGAGAAATATGGCAAAGTGATTCTTGAGTTAATATGAATTTAAAGAGCGAGCGCAGAGCCGCTCTCACCCTGGCTTCCATGCACGCTCACCTCCGCCCCTTGAGATACACACAAATATCACATTAACATTTCAGGCGCCGTGTTCGCTGCTGACGGCTGCGGTGACTAAAATTCATTCTGCTCAGAGCAACTTACGTGAGGAGCAACATGTCTAAAATGTCTCAAAATGTCACAAAATGTCTCACTCAAGGGCCTTTCCAGCTGTTGAGTAACTCAGGAACAAGTACCTGCACGAAACAGAACCAAAACTAATGTTTAACCAGTTTTTAGTCTTTGCTTTTCGATGGACCAGGGATCACCGGGGTGGAGCTTCCTTCACCACATGGGCTAACAAACTCAAGTCCTGGAAGTCACGTGGCCACTGGTTCATCCCACCTCTGGCATTTGGGTTAGATTTTACTACGAGTGGACAGTGTTTTACTTACTGTAGCACCACCATTTATTTCTACCAAGCCCCGGCCTATGACACCAAAACAAATGAAGCCAATGCTAATGCTAAATCGTGCAGTGCCTTGAAAGCTTCCAAATGTGAGTCACTTCCTGTAAACCACACGTTAAAATGTCAAAATTTACAGCAGAAATAAACATGTTTAAAAAGAAGTACAAAAACACGTTTTGGTCTCATTTTCTTATCTACATTTCATCATTTCCCTGTCTACAGGGGTGAATTATTACTGAGTTCATATCTCATGAGTTTAAGCTATTTTAAACCATCAATTTATGAATAATTAGGAGCAGCTGATTATAGATTCAGGGTCCCATTAGCTGTGGCCGCTAGGTGCTGTGGACTTAACAGTTGTCAAGTCACATGTCCTTTTTGAGCATTTTATTCTAGGTATCTGTGGTAATGTGGCTTATTGTGCTGTTAACTGGATTAACGGACCATCAAAGGTCAATTCTTTTCTTAGTGACTCTTTAGTATTTTTACCTCCGCCAAGGAGGTTATGTTTTCGGTCGCGTTTGTTTGTTTGTCTGTCTGTTTGTCAGCAGGATAACTCAAAACGTTTTGAACGGATTTTGATGAAATTTTGTGGAGTGGTTGGAAATGACAAGAGGAACAAGTGATTAAATTTTAGTGGTGATCCGAATCACGATCCGGATCCCGATGCTAACGCGTTAGCATGTCTATGGCATTTTCAATGTTAAAAGTTAGCATTAAGCAGTTGCAGCTGTCATCACGTTCGGGTGCATTTGTTTTCAAATTGTAATGTTTCTTAAATGTATTTTTGTTTATATATTAATAATCTAATGATTATTACCTCCGCCAAGGAGGTTATGTTTTCAGTCACATTTGTTTGTTTGTCTGTTTGTCAGCAGGATAACTCAAAAAGTTTTGAACGGATTTTGATGAAATTTTGTGGAGTGGTTGGAAATGACAAGAGGAACAAGTGATTAAATTGACAAGAGGAACAAGTGATTCAATTTTAGTGGTGATCCGGATTACGATCCGGATCCCAATGCTAACGCATTAGCATGTCTATGGCATTTTCAATGTTAAAAGTTAGCATTAAGCAGTTGCAGCTGTCATCACATTCGGGTGCATTTGTTTTCAAATTATAATATTTGTTAAATTTATTTTTGTTTATATATTAATAATCTAATAATTATTATATATAATTTTAGAGAAAGAGACAAAAAGAAATAGATCACTGTGCCAAGGAGGGAATCTCTTTAGGGTCAGTGACCCTATGGCCTTGTTAGAGAAGTGTTTCATAAGTGTTTAAAAATTCATATATTTGCAGTTTAGTTGAATAATAAATTGAATTTTGTCTCTTATTTGTTTTTGTCTATAAGCACATGCAATATCAATATCAGTGCTCAGATGACAGTAGCTTCTGGGAAAAGTGCAAGTTGCAATAAACTGTGATGCCAAGCGCTAAAGATACATGCTATCCAGTCACAGCAGATGAAACTGTTTTTACTACTGAGCAAACATCATTGTTAGACTTTTTTAGGTTCAATGATTCCACGGTGTGTAGATGTTATGGCGTCAGTGACCCCATGGCCTTGGCGGAGGTTTGCACTCTCTGAGTGCTTCTAGTTTTATTTATATGTTAGCACCAGGTTAGCACTAACTAGAGTGCCTAGATAGAGAGAGCGGCATCAACTCAGAACACGGCGCCATTTTGTGTCCAACTGCGCTGAACTACTGAATGAACCTTTAATGTTTTCAACATTTTTTTAAAATCATTTAACCACATACAGCAACACATCCAGGTACAGGTGCTGTCAAAATAAATATAAAAATAGTTATCAAATTTATATAAATTTACAATTTATGATGATTTGTTTAATTAATTTAAAGCCTGATTTATGCTTCTGCAGCTCTGTAACTCCGTGTCATACAATGACGTGTGTGACAGTTTTAAAGTTCTCCGTCTCTGGATTTTGCTTTATTCTGGACTAATCTGACCTTCAACAAGTTTTTCTTTCTACAATCATCACCTACAAATCAAAGGTAAACTGAACATTTTCCTCTTTTCCCGACTTAGTGCTGTAAATTTGCAGACTTTTCTGATCTGTTTGTAATCTGCATGTGCACTGTAAAAACTATTAAAATATGATTGCAGACGAAGGATTAAAAGCAGAAAATGTGTGTCTGATTTAACAGGTTCAGGTCAGGCTTCAGGTCCCAGTCAGAACATGGTTTGAAAAAATAAACAGACAGACTTTTAATCACAGAAATGACTCCGGTTCCACTTTCCTCAAGTCAGTGAGTGTCAGAGCTGAACTTTAATTTGTACCTCTGTTACTGTGCACATCCAGACTGATTGGGCGTTTTAATGGAAATTGTGGACATTGTGATCGGACGGGACATTTTATCTGATGTGAGTAAGATGTATGTAACGGAACAGTTACAGTCAGGAGGCGCCGAACATCTACGTTGAATCCTGAATCAGGACGTGCACCTCATTTAATGACTAAGTCAAAATTTACTCTGAGTTTTTTTTTTCTGCCAAATCAAATCAAATCAATTTTTTTATATAGCGCCAAATCACAACAAACAGTCGCCCCAAGGCGCTTTATATTGTAAGGCAAAGCCATACAATAATTATGTAAAACCCCAACGGTCAAAACGACCCCCTGTGAGCAAGCACTTGGCTACAGTGGGAAGGAAAAACTCCCTTTTAACAGGAAGAAACCTCCAGCAGAACCAGGCTCAGGGAGGGGCAGTCTTCTGCTGGGACTGGCTGGGGCCAGATCAAATGTATTTGATCCATTATCAAAATGTAAACGGTGTGCAGTGAAAGCAGCAAACTTTGGTGTCTTCACTGCGCAGCCTGCAGCAGCTTGATGTGCGCGTCAAGCCGGTTTATATGACGATGGTTTAGGTGAGTTTTACTGGACATGGGACTGAACAATAAATTTACTTCTGAAAGCTTTGATGATGAAGTCACTTCCATCCCACACAGTTGACGTTATTTTCCAAAATGTTTCTTCTGTTTGGATCTGAAGGGAATCTGTACATCTTGAAGCCCTTATTGTGTCTTTTTGTGCCTCCAAATGCACAACAACCTGACATTTTCAGTGAATAAATAAATAAAATAGCTGATTTAGATGCAGACACATTAACAGTGAACACTATTTTGAACCCAAGATGGCACCATGAGTCACGTGACTGATTTTTTGGAATTGGTTATGTCACCACTCTCTTCCTATCAGGGCACACTAACACTAACTAGCATGTAACTTAGTGACATTACGTCCAGTGATGGTGCAACAGCTGCTGAGGCAAGAGGCAGTTTTATGTTTTAATACCTGGGTCCAAACTGTGGCTCAGTACACGGAAGTGTGTGTTAATCAAAATGTGGAGTTTCAGTCAGGTTTTAGAATTCATCATAGTACAGAAACAGCATTAGTGAAGGTTACAAATGATCTTCTTATGGCCTCAGACAGTGGACTCATCTCTGTGCTTGTTCTGTTAGACCTCAGTGCTGCTTTTGATACTGTTGACCATAAAATTTTATTACAGAGATTAGAGCATGCCATAGGTATTAAAGGCACTGCGCTGCAGTGGTTTGAATCATATTTGTCTAATAGATTACAATTTGTTCATGTAAATGGGGAATCTTCTTCACAGACTAAAGTTAATTATGGAGTTCCACAAGGTTCTGTGCTAGGACCAATTTTATTCACTTTATACATGCTTCCCTTAGGCAGTATTATTAGACGGTATTGCTTAAATTTTCATTGTTACGCAGATGATACCCAGCTTTATCTATCCATGAAGCCCGAGGACATACACCAATTAGCTAAACTGCAGGATTGTCTTACAGACATAAAGACATGGATGACCTCTAATTTCCTGCTTTTAAACTCAGATAAAACTGAAGTTATTGTACTTGGCCCCACAAATCTTAGAAACATGGTGTCTAACCAGATCCTTACTCTGGATGGCATTACCCTGACCTCTAGTAATACTGTGAGAAATCCTGGAGTCATTTTTGATCAGGATATGTCATTCAAAGCGCATATTAAACAAATATGTAGGACTGCTTTTTTGCATTTACGCAATATCTCTAAAATCAGAAAGGTCTTGTCTCAGAGTGATGCTGAAAAACTAATTCATGCATTTATTTCCTCTAGGCTGGACTATTGTAATTCATTATTATCAGGTTGTCCTAAAAGTTCCCTAAAAAGCCTTCAGTTAATTCAAAATGCTGCAGCTAGAGTACTGACGGGGACTAGAAGGAGAGAGCATATCTCACCCATATTGGCCTCTCTTCATTGGCTTCCTGTTAATTCTAGAATAGAATTTAAAATTCTTCTTCTTACTTATAAGGTTTTGAATAATCAGGTCCCATCTTATCTTAGGGACCTCGTAGTACCATATCACCCCAATAGAGCGCTTCGCTCTCAGACTGCAGGCTTACTTGTAGTTCCTAGGGTTTGTAAGAGTAGAATGGGAGGCAGAGCCTTCAGCTTTCAGGCTCCTCTCCTGTGGAACCAGCTCTCAATTCAGATCAGGGAGACAGACACCCTCTCTACTTTTAAGATTAGGCTTAAAACTTTCCTTTTTGCTAAAGCTTATAGTTAGGGCTGGATCAGGTGACCCTGAACCATCCCTTAGTTATGCTGCTATAGACGTAGACTGCTGGGGGGTTCCCATGATGCACTGTTTCTTTCTCTTTTTGCTCTGTATGCACCACTCTGCATTTAATCATTAGTGATCGATCTCTGCTCCCCTCCACAGCATGTCTTTTTCCTGGTTCTCTCCCTCAGCCCCAACCAGTCCCAGCAGAAGACTGCCCCTCCCTGAGCCTGGTTCTGCTGGAGGTTTCTTCCTGTTAAAGGGAGTTTTTCCTTCCCACTGTAGCCAAGTGCTTGCTCACAGGGGGTCGTTTTGACCGTTGGGGTTTTACATAATTATTGTATGGCCTTGCCTTGCAATATAAAGCGCCTTGGGGCAACTGTTTGTTGTGATTTGGCGCTATATAAAAAAATTGATTGATTGATTGATTGATATTAGCATATTAGCTTGAGCTTAATTTTACATGTTTACTAACTGCAAGCTTGGGGGCGTGTTCGGGCTTCATGCTTCCTGCACAGGTCACGTGCAGGAGACTCCACCTCTTTGCCCATTTACGGTTTTGGCAGGTCATTCGGTGGAGTTGGGAGCTGAAAAGATGGCGACATCTGGAGCCGCCCATTGCAGCTTCAAAACCGTTTGTCAGCAAACCTACGTGTGATGTCACAGAGGGTTTGCATACAGTCTACAATTCCCACTTCATGTCAATGTTAATCACATTTAAAGCTGAAATAAAACGGCCCTTCTGGTGGGACTTCCCCGGACTTCCAGGACGAGTGCCTTTCCCCTCTCCCCTCAGGATGTTTTGTAAATTTAGGGATCAACCCTGTGGCCTTTCAACAACAATAACCTGAAGCCACACTGACAGACAGACAATGATGCAGTCATGTTGTGGTCTGGGGAATCGGTCTGGCTCCTTTTTTGTTGTTTCCCCTCCTTCACGTGTTTCTCTGCCAGTGGAGCTGATCATCATCTGTGGCTGCGGCTCACCTGCATCGATTAGTGGTGTCCTCCTTAAGCCGTGGCTGAACAGGAGGACGCCGCCAGAGCTTTCCGTCACTGGAAGTGGTAAACCTGGCCTCAAGTTATATTATACCTTCGTAGTGCTGTTCCTGTGTTTTGGATTATTTTTGGTTTGCTTTGTCTTGTGCAGACTGCAGCCACCGCCGGCTCCACTGGACTCACTGGATTTCCTGCACCTGCAACCCGTCCTCCAGCGCCATCGCCTCTTGGTCTCCACCTCATCACATCATCCACACGTTTTCAATAAACTGTCATCTTTTTTCACTCCTGGCTGCATTTGGAGTCTGTTTCGGTTCCCGGTTCTTCACACAACACGGTTATGTTGTTGTATTTTCAATAAATGCATTCTCGGGGAGCGTGAGGTGGAACCATCTGACCATCTGTGAGGGTTCCATCTAAATATTTCTGGGCAAATTGTAATGAGGTGAATTTCAAAAGCTTAGTGGCAATTTAAAATCCGCATTATCACAGATGAGCTTAAAGGGGGAAAAATCTCTTCTTTACAGACGGACACAAAACGAGCAGAGATGTTGAACAGATGGAAGCAGGTTTTGATGTGATCAGCACAGAGTCCTTTTAAAATGACGCTGGACACAGAGATGATGGCTGTAAATCTGTCCAGCAGAACCTCAGGGGACAACCGGACAAGTTGCCGCGTGAACGATGTGTGCACGTCTCCATAGTGGCAATCCTTTAATGCGCCGTTAGCTGGCGCATTAAAGGATCGCACTGCTTTGTTCTCATCTTCAAATCAAACCATGAAATGTGTCCAGAACACGCTGACAGCAAAGAACAATAACAACTCCACAAATACCAATCAATACTCAAAAGGCTGTCGAGGGCCAAGCCCGATTAGTCCAAAACCCAATCGATAAAACAGCTCACACACTCCTGACAGCGTGACCGCAATTTACTGTGAGCGCCGCAAAGGACAAAGAATCATCACACGCAGGCGACAGCATCCGTCTGAGAGGGCGAGCAGGCCGATTTATCTCCGCCGAGGAGTTATACGAGGTCAGAACCTCAGCCGCAGGTTAATGCCACGAGCAGAAGATCGAGATCAGACTGGATGGAGCTGATAAAAACGGAAGGTAACGAGGTCATCGCCTTTCAATTCACTCTGCCACAGACGAGCCGGAATATTTCACAAGGCGTTTTAAATTCATGTGTAACGTGAAAGATCTGCAGGATAACAGTGTGTGTGTGTGTGTGTGTGTGTGTGTGTGTGTGTGTGTGAGAGAGAGATTTGCTGAACTGAGTTTAAAGTAAAGGTGAACTGATTTATTTTAAATTCATAAAAGATTGTAGACTTGATTTTAACTCCAGAAGTGTTTTGCTGATGTGATTTTAAACTCTAAAAGTGATTTGTTGAGTTGATTTTAAATTCTAAATGTGATTTTTCTGAGTTGATTTTAAACTCTAAAACTTCATTTCTGAGTTCATTTTAAACTCTAAAAGTGATTTGTTCAGTTGATTTAAGACTCTAAAAGTGATTTGCTGAGGTAATTTTAAACTCTGAACGTTGTCATGCCCGGCCTGGGTCTAGGTCTTAGTCCTTATTTTGGATCCCCTTTTGGCTCATCTCCGGCCCCAGCTTTGATGTATTAGTTTTTTATTTTCATCATGAGTTATTCCGCTATGTTTTCCTTATCATTTTGTTACTTTATATACTTTAGCCAATGTCCAGTTCTGTTCTAGTTCTGTTCAGCCGGTTTGTGTTTTCATTGTTTATCATTTATCATTTAGCTTTGTTCTGTATATGTTGCCTGTGTACTTTTATATCTGGTTTTGATTTTTGTTTATTAGTTTGTTCCTGTTTAATTTTGTTTTTGTATTGATTCCCTGTTCAGTTCTACTTGCTTTTGTTCTCATGCTCATGTTTGATTATGGTTCCTGTTGTTGCATTATATTCTGACCATGAGTTCCAATTTAGCTCTGTTCTGTTTTGTCATTTTGTTTCCACCCTGCACCTGCCCCATGTCTTTGTTTCCCACCTTGTTTATGTCTGCTTTGTGTTTTCATTCACTCCCACTCTTGCTCCAGTTCATGTGTCTTTGTCTGTTACTTCACTTCACTCTGTGCTTTCCTTCCTTCACTATCTTGTACTCTGCACAACCTTTGGCTCACCCAGTCACGCCCCCTTCCAGAAACTTCCACGCACCTGCTTCACATCACCCTAATTTTTTGCCCCTTATTTAAACCATCAGTCTCACAGCTCAGTGCCAGTTTGTCGTTGTTAGTACACATCCTAGCTCTTGTATCCAGTCCTGTTTTGCTTAGCCGTGTGTTTTGAAATCTGCTCTGTTTCTTGACTACGCTTTTTGCCTCATCCCTGATGTTCATGTTTACTCGTGCTCCTGAACCCTGCCTGAATATGACTGCGTTTTTGCCTGACCCTGCTTGTACCTCCGCTCCGCTGACCTGTGTACCGTACCTCAGCCTGAAATAAAGACGATGTTTGCTTTTACACGTGAACCTGATGTGGGAGTCTGCATTGCGGGTCCAGCTGCTTCGGGTGCCCGGCACCCACCTGCTCTGACAAACGTGATATGATGGGTTGATTTTTTTTAAACTCTAAAACTGATGTGTTGACTTGATTTTAACTCCAGAAGTGTTTTCCTGAGGTGATTTTAAACTCTAAAAGTGATTTGTTGAGTTGATTTTAAATGTTAACATCATCTCTACAACAGGCAAAACATTCTTTCATGTGGGAGGTTCTAAACGATTAAAGAGTTTGTATTTAAACAGATTTTTTGGGGGGGGGTAGATACTGATATTGTTGGCAAAAACTAAGTGATACATCTGCAATACATCTGCTGATTAAAAAAATGCAAAAACTCTGAATATTTTGTTATCAAATCTCATGAATATAACTGAGGTTTGATGTTTTACAGTTCATTTTATAATAAACAATTGTAAAAATAACCACCAACCAACCAGTCTATGTCACTCTGTCATCACGCTGTCTTCACTTGGCTTGCATAGAAGAGACGTCTTGTCTCATTTGTCCTCCTCTAGCTGGTGGTACAGCGACCACTTGTTTCTTGTCGCTGTAAAACTCTCTGACTAAAAATGAATGACAGCTGGTCACTTTGCAGCTGTCTCTTGGAGCACATGTGACCAAGGGGTGATGGAGGTCCCAGCATTGTAAACAGTGCTGTCACAGTGCCCTCTGCTGGACAAACTACATAATGACACCATTTGCAACAGGCTAAGTGTTTTCCTACATTGTTTATTTGGTCAAATAAAAGTTTTTATATCAGCAAAATAACACAGCTACAGAGATATATTTGTCAAAGGCTCATATCAGACTTTAAGTCACTACAGGATCAATCTGTCACACCGTACTCAAGGCCACATGGATAAAATACGGCATGTGTCTGGCCCCTAACTCAGTACTAATAATCTACACTTAACAAATGGGGTCAGAGTTCCTTCAGGTGTCGCTGAATGTAAACAGTGCAGCATAACGCCGCGGGGCCTGGTAAGATTCCAGTTTGCAGCTCCACCGTCTAAATGACTGATCCGTCTGCCAGCTTTTGTGAATTTATCTGGTTGACAAAGACAACAATGCCGTGAATTTGTTATGAGTGTCATCGCAACTAAAGTGGAAATAGATGAGCATGTGAAACAAATTTCAATCATCCCTGAAAGAGACGGCTTAACTTTTGACCACATAAATTTGTCACAATCTTCAGGATTTAGAGGGAAAAAAATGATGATCGACAGCAGCCAAGGTGATCTGTGCAACTGAGAAACTGTCCATGACGATATGCACGTACACCTGTCACCACGTCCACATGCAAACGTATCAAAAGTGACGTGAGTGTGGAAATGTGCGGTGCATCACGCAAAAATCCTGGCTGGCGTGCACATGTTTCTACAGCTGTTGTTCCTCGGGTGACACGCAGAGGTGATGCTGGGAACCGTTAATAGTGTGAAAACATGAAGTCATCAGAGACACACTGATGAACATTTAACACACCCACGTGTTTGCAGTTATATGGGTGGATATAAAAAGATGTGCAAAGTGATGCGTAAAATGGCGCTAACAGTGGCTGTGTTAGCGTTGTTAGAGGACCTTGAAAATGGTGCAATCCAGCGTGAGCATGTATTCAGGGAACGCCTGGATTTACTTGCAAATGACAATAATTAGCTGATAAACTGATTTTGATTACCAAGGCCACTGTTAAGTGGAGTTGTGCACACAACTGTGGTCGGCCCAGAGTGCAATACGGCGAGGAGCCAGGGGTTGTCTGTGCGCACACAGGTGCTGACCACGCTGGGCTTCCCAGCATCAGGGCATTCCAGCGGGAGCTGGCCGATCGGTCAGGAGTGTGCCAGTCAACCTTGAGTGGAACACAGTCATCTGAATCTCATTCAGGTGCATCACACTCCGACATTACAGCGCATTTTGCAGTGATTGGCGGTTTCCCAAATGTAATTGGAGCTACTGACTACAAACATAAAGGCGCCATCATATGATCAGTTTGTTTTTGTTAATATGAAACATTTTCAATCCATCAATATTCATATTGTGTGGTGCGCAAATGCGCATCAGGTGCAGTGTGCGATGGGGGGGCTGCTTGCTTGGTTAAATAATTTATCCAGCGCAGACATATTTGGGCATGTGCACATTCAAATGTCTTTTATTAATATTATTAATATGTTTTCTTTTTCATGATGGTGGAACTCGAGATGAGCCTCTTAACGAGCCGCCGACTGTGTTCAGGATTTGTCATCACATACTGTCAGTGTGTGTCTGTGCAGCTCAATTCAACATTTACACACAGACATACTTATTTAATTTCCATTCTCTGAAAGTTCTTTAATTTTTACAAAAAACAACACAGAGACGATGGCGGGCGTCATCAAACACACAACACTCCACACTTACAGTATGGTTACCTCAGCAGGACACAACCAAACTATTTGAATACATTTGCATATTCAGATAGAGGCGTGGCCAGGGAGGAGTTTGGTGCGTGTGCACATGTGCTCGAGTCCATGTTCAGTAGGATGTACAAACCAAGTGTGCGTGGATTTTGATGTATAGTAGAACTGAATACAACCCACTTACATTCTCCTGCATGATGTGCACAATTTATTATTAATATTTAATTTTTTACTACTAATTTTATAATACGCTGCTGCAATGTCTTAGTGTGTTATGATGTTGTGGCGCCTTCTTTGCAATAAAATTGCAAAGACAAGTGAAAATTACAAGAACAGTTGTAATCATTACTATTATATTTGTATAATGCATTAAAAATTAAAAGGAAGTTGTTCCAGTGAGACATTTTATTGAAAACTGTTTTCTTTATCTCTATATCTGTATTGTACTTTTTTTTTACTCCCTATTATAATATAACTATTGGCCACTAAAAAATCCATATCATTTGGGCTCCACTGTACATGCCACAGAAAGACAGAAAAAAGTTTTGCTGCTGTGTGTCCACATTTATTTGGTTTTTACAGCTTAACCGCTGTGAAATAATCACAACATAATGTTGTTCTGATTAATAGTTTTGTTTAAGGCGGGTGCATTCTCTGACCACCGTGCTCTCTGTCTTATCACTTTTTCACTCACTCTGACTGAAACATTCTCTCTGCAGCCAGGAAACAGGCATTCAAACTCCCATGATTAGGGATGGGTATCGATAAGATTTTATAGATATCGATACCATTATCGATTCCGCTTATCGATCCTATTCCTTATGGATTCCTTTATTGGTGCCTCTTGTGAATTTTTTTGTGCACTAAAAGTAGGCTTTACAGGTTTTCTATGTCAGCAGGTCAAAGAGCTTTTTCTTATCCTGCACCCGCTCTGTGGAACAGTCTTCCTGCGACCATGAGGCAGTCGGAGTCTGTGGACATTTTTAAGTCAAGACTTAAAACCTATTTTTATTCTTTTTCTTATGAGTAGTTTTTATTTTATGTTTTATTCTTTTACATCTGTTTTTAATTAGGTATTTGAATTTTTTAATTTTTATTTATTTATTTTAATTTTTTATGTTGAACTGTTCTATGTGAGGCGCCTTGAGACGGCTTTTGTTGTGATTTGGTGCTTTATAAGCTGATTAAATTGAATTGAAATTGAACAACATTTTATTGAGTCTTAAAGTAAATAAATATGAAATTGGTCACTGGATCCTTAAACTGTGGACATAATAAGCTCTACATGGTGAATCCTTGATCTCTGGACATAAATAGAAATAAACAAAATCTGTTAGTTTTTGTCAAAAGCATTTCCTTTCAGACATTATTGGCATGAATGTCTTTCCGTATATCTGAGCTGAGCTCTTACAGCTGCTGTGCTGCACGTCAGGATGTAATTCATAAAGAATGCAGGACGTCTCATTTTGGGAGGAAAAAAAAAACATTTTAGTCGATTGTAGTTTCTTGTCTGTATTACAGCGTTTGTAAGAGGTGTCATTTTATTTAACGCAGCAGTTCATTTGGAAGTTATTAATTCAAACTGGACTGTGTCTCGGCAGAGAGCCGCGCAGCATTTGGAGCTGTGTGAACAGAACAGAGGACGATTCTCATTTCTTGACTGCAACAAGACACGAGTCCCAGTTAGCGACTTTAATCCACACAAAAGTGACTCACGATATTTTAATGGCTTTGAGAGGGGTTAAGAAGTGGACTTGCTGTTTCTGAAGAGCAGCAAATCAAAGAACCAACAAGCTAGTGGATCGAAGCATTGCTTTATTGGTTCACACTTCAAAGTGGAGTCGCGCTGCAGAAGCGGTTGATTACAGACCCGCAACATGGTCTGTAATCAACATAGTAGAATGATCATTTTCCTGACAAACACCCTCAAAAACAACGGCCGCTCTGAAGGACCAATAAGGGAATTGTTAAGCAAAAAGACTATTGATGTCGGTGGATTTAATTATTTCTTAACCATACTTGAAAAGAATCGGTTCTCGATACCCAACCCTACCCGTGATAAAGCAAAACTCTGGGCAGTGCTCTGACAGTGACATCTTAAAACAGAACCAGACGTTACATGCCGTTTGTTCTGCATCCCAAGGATGCTATGTGTATGAAAAAGGTTTTATATTCATTGTAATTTTTTTTTCATAACGGGCTGGCCTTAAGTGGACTTTAAAGCTGAGAATAAAGAAACAAAAATAAATGAAATTCTACAGGGTTGTGAGCAGTTTTAGATGTCAGTGAAAGAAGTCTGCGCTCCAATATGGAGTACTTTTTAATCGATATGCCAGCACTAATGGTGCTGTTCGTTGGTATCTGTACCTTCATGACGTCAGTTCCACTCTGGGTGCCACACAGCTACTGAGGTAATATGCACATTTCCCATCATTCTCAACTACACGGGATGCAGCTCCCTATAGCTGTATTTAATTGGTTTGTAGATGGACGGGTGCCTAGCGTCACTGCATTGTCAAGTCCAAGAGAACTGCAGTCTGACTCAGCAGAGAAAAATATTTTCACTCTCGTTTCAGTTTGTTTTGTTGCTGGTGTAATTGTGTTATTATCATCATCATCATCATCAATTTTATTTATATAGCGCCAAATCACAACAAACAGTTGCCCCAAGGTGCTTCATATTGTAAGGCAAAAGCCATATAATAATTACAGAAAAACCCCAATGGTCAAAACGACCCCCTGTGAGCAAGCACTTGGTGACAGTGGGAAGGAAAAACTCCCTTTTAACAGGATTGTTATTATTATCACATTATGACCACCAGTAACACGTTCTTATGATCTACAAAAGATTGGTTCCAGTGTGCCAAATACAAAAATGTCAGGAGAAGACTGTAAATAATCCAGACAGCCACAGCACTTCTGTTCTGTGAGAGACCAACAAAACGAGTGACGACACCCGATTTGACTGGAACTTCCGCTGAAATGTTTTCAGACTGTCAACAAACTGAACCATCATTCAGTTTGATCCTTCTTCTGAAAATCTGAACCAAAGAGGGTGGACAGGGTGTCCATGTAAGGGAGGTGATGGTCTAGTGGTTAAGCATTGGGCTTGAGACCAGAGGATCCTTGGTTCAAGTCCCAGCCTGACTGGAAAATCACTAAGTGTCTTTAATCCCCTAGTTGCTCCTGGTGTGTAGTGAGCACTTTGCATGGCAGCACCCTGACATCATGGTGAATGTGAGGCATTATTGTAAAGCGCTTTGAGCATCTGATGCCAATGTAAAAAGCGCTATATAAATGCAGTCCATTTACCATTTACTATGAACAACAATGGTGCAGCCAGCAGCTTCTTTCCATTTAAAGCGACAGGCACATAAACAAGCAGTTTCGTCTGAATGTTTGTAAGACAGCTGGCGGCCTCCACTGCAGCTCAGCCTGGGCGCTGTCGTGCTTTTGGATATGTCATCATGCACATGACTGTGTGTGTGTGTGTGTGTGTGTAGGTGTGTCTGCGTGTGTCACCTACCTAACACAGTGACGGTGGCTCGGGCGGTGCGGACTGGCATGGTGAAGATGGAGCAGGTGTACTCGCCCTCGTCAGACAGCTGCACGTCAGAGATGGTGATGGACAGCTCAGTGGGCGTGGAAAGGTGCAGCTGGATCCGACTGTCCCTCAGCGCTGCCGGAGGAAGACGAGAAAGAGAAAGATTGGGAAATGTAGAGTCTAGTAGTGTTGGGGGGGAGAGATAGAAAGATGATGGAGGGGCAGCAAGAGGACGGAAGTATGAAAGAAGACAAGACAAACTCATTCACACCTACAGTCAATTTAAAGTTTCCACTTCACCGAACCTGCAGGTCTTTGAATGTGGGTGAAAGACGGAGCTCCCGGAGGGAAACCACGCAAACACAGAACATACAAACTCCACATAGACAGGACCTGGCGGGAAGCGAACCTGGGACCTTCTCGCTGCAAGGCAGCAGTGCTAACCACTAAGCCACCATGCTGGCTGCTTTCTGTTAGAGATTTACGCAAAAGTTAAATGATATTTTCAGAATGTCAACAAAGAACTATGACAACATAACAGCGTTAGCAAGACAGCAGGTGTGTTCAGGCCAAAACATGTTTGTGCAATGGATATAGTCTAAAAAAGTAAAAAAAAAAAAAAAAAAATTAAATTAAATTAAAAATGAGAATAAGCTAGAGAGTGTGATTCTTCACCTTATATTGACATGACAGCATCTCCAGTGAGTCATGCAATGCGACTGCCGGGTCGGGTTCTCCTGCGATAACTCATTCCAGCGAGTCTCTCATGACAACTGTAATTCCAATACAAGTTAGGGCAACGACAAGTCCCACTAAATACCTTCCTTGTTGTTTTTCCAGAGATGAAGATGTTTACACACACTGACGCCAACGCTGATGCCGATGCTGATGCCGGACAGGCGACACACAACATAATCCCACTGGACCTGTGGTCCAGGTGAGCTAAAAAGGTATAACTGTAAAAATATATGACTTGTGAAGTTTTTCATCCATATTTTAACTTTGAAGGAGCAGGTTCGAAAGTTAAACCAGTCCAGGTTAAACTCCTGCTCAAATAAGATAATTATTAAAGGGGTCATGTAGTGCAAACCACCAATATGGTGACGTCATATCATCACCACCCAAAATGTAAAAAAAAACTGTGATATTGATTTTAGGTCATATGGCCCACCCCAAATGTGAGATGGAGAGAAAGATAATAAAGAAGAGGAAGGACAGCTGAGAAGAAAGAAAAAATAAGGTGGTGAGAGCAGAGGAATGAGGGGGATGGTGGGAAAGTTTGGAAAAGAGAAGATGGAAGTACGTTGAAGGGAGGATGTGTGAGGGTAAGAAAGGTGAGAGCACAAAGGAAAAAAAGTGACGTGTAGGATCAGAGAGAGCGGGAAGTAATGGAGAGGTGAAAGAGAGAGGGAAAAGGTGGGAAGGGCGAGATAAGAAAGGAAGAGCAAAGTAAAGAGATGAAGTGCAGAATTTAAATGAAGGGTGGAAGAAAGGCAAAATGAGAAACAAAGAGGCGATGGAGGTGTTTAGACAGAAAATTATGTAAGTCAAGGGGAGGAGGAGGTGGAGGAGGGGAAGGCGTGATGAAGGTGAGGTGAGAGGAAGAAAGAAAATCAGCCGGATTGGGAGGCAAACAAAGAGAGCAGGCGAGAAAAAATAATACACAACAAAAAAAAAGAAGAAGCACAAACAGCAGAGAACAAAGGGGTGGGGGGGGGGGGGCATAAGGGAGACATAAATGGCTTTGTCACCAATCAGAAATCCTGCCATGAAAGAGACGAAAAAAGAGCCCGAGATCGAGAGCGAGAGAGCGACCAAGACATCATGATGATGAAATGCCACGAAATAAGCGTTGGTTTCCGTGATAGCGTTGACCTCTGTGGCGTTCGGGCTGTGTGATTGCTGTCTGTCTCTCTGTTCCCTGTCTGCCCGTCCATCTCACTCTCGGCTCCTCGGCTTTGTTCTGCGGTGCAGAAGATCAGCACCACATCTCTTCACATCATCTCAAAAACATACAAAATGTGGTTGTATGTAAAGTTAATGGTGTGAGTGCAGGCTGGTGAGCACCCACAACACATCTCTCTCCAAAAACAAGCACATTCTTGATGATTAAATTCAACAAAACAATATGGAGACAAGTATTTCCTGCAATCCTGAAAACCAATCTGCAGCATTTGAGCTGAGCTCCTCCAGCCGGGTGGAGATGGGCTTCTCCAGGCATTGCAAACAATCTTTGTTTCAATCTGGGAGGTGGTATCATCCCTACGGACGTGAAGAACACACTTATTGTCCAGCTCTGGAAAGGAAAGTGTGCTCCCTGGATTGCAATAATTACACTGCTCTCTGCTCCAGGAAAAGTGCTTCCTAGGATTATTCTTAATAGGATTTGGTTCCAGTTCTGGAACCCTCTAGCTTCACACCCAAGAGGTTTACCATCAACCACATCCTAACTCAGCGAGTACCCAATGAATGCGAGTGCAAATATCGACAGTCCTTCTGTGCAGACTACTTTTTTTTCATGAAGTGTTTTATTTTCTAAACTGACTGCTTTGTGGGCATCCTGAGAATTGGTGGGATCGTGGCCTGTACTTGAAAACTGTGAGTGCTGTCCACAGAGGGGTGGAGATTCTGAGCTCTTCCCGGGGAGTTCTGGTGTTCCTCAGGGATTGCTCTGTCTTCTAGTTCTTGCATGAGCTGGGTGTTGGGTCTGGTTGATGGAAACCAGAGATGTAGGTGTGTTTGTTGATGTGGGAGGGTTTACTGACCTTGACTTTGAGGACAATACTGTGACCTTTATGGGAACAAATGCACCATTTGAGAAAGAGTAAGGAATCAGAGCGTCTGGGTTTGCAATTGCTCTGTATCAAGACTAAGATGAATGAATGAATGAATAAGTTTATTTGGTACAAAATATCTGGTTTCTTGGTTTGCCTGTGTAACCGAAAGGGTGTAGGTTGAAGTGAAATCTTACATACACACCTACCCCCGTTTACCTTTGAAAATTATACTCAAATACAAAAAAGAGCAAAACACAGACATTTGAAATTAATCAGTGAACTTAAATTTCTCATCACAACAAAATAAATAATAGCGCACTATCCAGAAGTAATAGTACAAAATCAGCAAACTTAATTTTCCTGTAACGAAAAATGATCTTATCTTTGCAGAGACATTAACTGATGTCAACAGTGACGTTCGTGTCTCTGGGTCCTTTACCTTTGAGACTGAGAGAAGTTTGGGAAGAGCTCATGGAGTCATGAGGTTCCTCAACAGAGATGTTGGATGATGATGTCTCTGCAAGAGAACGGAGGTCCAAATCTTTCTGGGCGTGGCCCAAATCACCACACTCTTCCTTCACCCTTTCCCTTTGTTTTGTCACAGGAATGTGCAAAAAGAAGGGAAAAGGTGAAGGGATAGAATGAAGGAAGAGTGTGGTGATTTGGGCCTTGGACACTAACCAGTGACCTCAGGTGAGGACTGGATGCTTTTGGTGCCAGGTCTCTTCTGTTACTGAATGAATAAACAGAGTGTTGGAAGAGTCTCCTCCAGGATATGAACACAATAACTCTAAGGGCCCTGTCCCACTGGCGTTTAGGAGGATTTGCGCATGAAATGAGGAGACAAAAGCTGAGCGTCTGCAACAAAGGTGGGCAGAAATGACAAATGTCCAGAGGTGGATCAGCGAATACATGAGGAAGAAAAGCGGATATAACTGGGAACAGACGCGAAGGCGACAGCGGAGGTGCCCCCATGAGGGGCACAGCAGCCGTGATGCACTCGCTTCATCTGTGCCCACTCTGTCTGCATGTGCGACATACCATTTGCGACCGTGATGTGGCCGTGCTGGGCACGCGTTATATCTGTTTTGCACGCTGTCCCGGTCCACCGCCAAGCCGCGCCAACCCGCGCCAACCCGTCGGTTGCAGATATCAGCGGATGACAGGGGATATGTGGCGCGTTGGTTGTGTATGTCCTGCGTATGTCTTCAGTATGTGTTCAGGAAGTGATGCGGATCTCATCTGCATCAAGATTTTTGAGCCGCTCAAAAATCCTGGCTGCGGACATGCGTGCCTCCGCGGATGATCACGGACGTGTTCGGATGTCAGCCGACTCGTACAGGAATGTTACACGGATATTGCGGTTGTTTGGCGGATGTGGGCCACTTTTGTGCGCATACCACCCACAAATCCTCCTAAACGCCAGTGGGACAGGGCCCTAAAACAATAAAAGTCTCCAAATTAAAAGGTGTGTATCAGCTTTGATAAACCGCATCAATACAAAAACAAGTAATGCACCATAGGACACCCCCACCCCACCCACTGGACATGAATGAATGATCCTCCATTTCACAAATATGAAGGTTCTCAAACTCGTGACCCTGCACTTGCACCCCGTAGACAGACTGGAGGTGAGCGCCCACCGAGTTGTCTCCCTGTTGTTCAGTCATTTGGCCGTGTATTTGTTCTAACACTGAGAAGAAAGCTAACGTAAGTTCTAAAACACCTGCTGAAACTCCAGGTAAGTTTTTTCAGGGAGCAGTGGTCCATTCTTCCATCCTGTCAGGACTCGACTCCGGTAACACTTTGTTCACCTGCATCAGCACATTTTCACACGCTCGGCTCCAACCAGCCCACAACTCTGCAGCAAAGCCTGCAGCTAAAAAAGAAAAGCACATTTCTTTTTACACGGGGTCCAGAACACGTGACCGTTCCTTTCAGGCCTCGTTTCATTAAAGCTCGATGTGACACTGGCAAACACGACTCATACTGATCTTTAATATTCTGAAGAAACACATCTGAACCGTACATTTCTATCATCTGTCCTAAAAACAGGAGTTAAGGAACAGCCCCGCTGAAAAGCCTGGATCTTGGTCTTGATCCAGGACACTCCTCACACAGCACCTCGCTCATTGATCCGACAGAGATCACAGCATCATCTGCAAAGTCAAGGTCAGTGAAGCTTCGCCTGCCAACAAATGACACCACAGTCCTTCTCGACTCCAAGTCCATTCAAGCGTGGAGAGCAAACTGTGGGCGTGTCTGCTGTATGTGTTGCATGCAAACTGTGGGCGTGTCTATGTATGTGTAGAGTGCAAACTGTAGGCGTGTCCATGTATGTGTAGCGTGCAAACTGTGGGCGTGTCCATGTATGTGTAGAGTGCAAACTGTGGGCGTGTCCATGTATGTGTAGAGTGCAAACTGTGGGCGTGTCTATGTATGTGTAGAGTGCAAACTGTGGGCGTGTCTATGTATGTGTAGAGTGCAAACTGTGGGTGTGTCTATGTATGTGTAGAGTGCAAACTGTGGGTGTGTCTATGTATGTGTAGAGTGCAAACTGTGGGTGTGTCTATGTATGTGTAGAGTGCAAACTGTGGGTGTGTCTATGTATGTGTAGAGTGCAAACTGTGGGCGTGTCCATGTATGTGTAGCGTGCAAACTGTGGGCGTGTCTATGTATGTGTGCATTGCAAACTGTGGGCGTGTCCATGTATGTGTGTTATTCTGCTTTACTGGTTCTTGATTTTTCAGCCATATCTTTTTGTTTTTCTTTGTTTTTCTTGCTCTTTGTCTCTCTATGTCTCCATCTGTTCGTCTCACTCCCCAAACATCTCTTTCTTTTTTTCTGTAACTTTATCCAATAATTGATCTTTTTGCCTTATCACTGAAGGTCGCTGCATTTGTCTTCCTGAGTTGCTGTGCGTGTGTGCGTGCATGTGTTCGCCCTCTGGACCCTTGGCCCGACTATCACTCTCTTTAATTGTCTTTCACTCATCCCTCCTCCGTCTCCCTTCTTTCTTTCTCGCTCTTGTTTTTCATCTTTGTCTCATATCTCATCCATTTCTAATCTTTTCTGACTTCAGGCCTTTTCTTTCTTTCTTTTGTCATAAACAATGGGTTTTTCAGGAACAGTGTGATATCTAGTTACCTGAGCGTATTGATCAGCCTTGAAAATTCTACGTGCACCTTTTTGCTGCTTAGCATGTTTTGGGCGACATAAATGATCTGACAGTGGGTCACTTGCTGCTGGTTGGGTTTTGTTTCTGAGCTGAATAGGTGTAATCACGGATGTAATCATGGATACTGCACAGCAAGTGGGCCTTTCTGCCAATTTGTCTCAACAAAAAGAATCTCCTGCTTTCCAAAAAAATGTCCCCACAGAGCGCCGTGATGGACGAGATGATTGTGAAAGTGGACAGCAGGCCTGACGTAGCACACAGAGGAGACTCAGACTCGGGGCTCCCCGCAGGAGCTTTAGGGTTGTTGATGCTAAGCTCAGCTGAGGATGAAGGCAGGATGCAGCGCCACTGTGCTGCATTCAGGGACTGTAATGGATCAGTGTTTAGAGCAGCGGACGTCTGCGCAGAACGTGAGGAGGATCGCTGACACCGTGAACAGCCTCAGCTGCGACACTTTGGCCATGTGAGCTGTTTCTCTGTGCACGATCAGGCAGACGTCCATGTTTCGCCTGGCTGCAGCAGACAGATGTTTATTTGTGGCTGAGTGGTTGCCATCCAGGACCTGTGCATCCTCCCTGACTTGACTTCACTTGAGTTGAGTGAATACTGATTCTGTTTTTGAAACCCTGGACCTGACTGTGTCCTTAATTACACCTCAAGAGACCCTTTTGTGTCTCTATTAATAATAATATTTGTACGGGATAACACTTCTTCAGCATGAATTAACGTTTCATTTTAAAAACATTTTTATGTGCCCTTATAAACTATATTCATCTTTGGCATTAAAAGTAGATAAATGATAAAGGATCCATTTTCATTTTAACATGACAAGACTTAAATCTTCACTCATTGCTATGATATGGAACACAATAAATTTAATGGGTGGAAATTTGTGATTTACATTCCATCTTATGACATTTGGACAGTTTCACTCTGCAAATACTGACTAGTTACATCCATAAATGTTGATTTAGTCACCTTTCAGTTGTTACCCAAAGCCATCAAATATGCCATTGGGTCCATCCATCTGTCTGTCTGTCCGTCTGTCCATTTGTCCATCCATCTGTCCATCTCTCTTTCTGTCCGTCTGTCCATCTGTCTGTCTGTCTGTCCATCCGTCTGTCTGTCCTCAGCATAAGTCCAGTCCTGTTACTGCCAGAGTCTTCAAATTCACAGGGAACATTCTTCAATCAAGCAATTTTATTTATATAGCGCCAAATCACAACAAACAGTTGCCCGAAGGCGCTTTATACGTATTGTAAGGCAAGGCCATACAATAATCACAGAAAAACCCCAACGGTCAAAACGACCCCCTGTGAGCAAGCACCCAGCGACAGTGGGAAGGAAAAACTCCCTTCTAACAGGAAGAAACCTCCAGCAGAACCAGGCTCAGGGAGGGGCAGTCTTCTGCTGGGACTGGTTTGGGCTGAGGGAGAGAACCAGGAAAAAGACATGCTGTGGAGGGGAGCAGAGATCAGTCACTAATGATTAAATGCAGAGTGGTGCATACAGAGCAAAAAGAGAAAGAAACAGTGCATCATGGGAACCCCCCAGCAGTCTAACTCTATAGCAGCATAACTAAGGGATGGTTCAGGGTCACCTGATCCAGCCCTAACTATAAGCTTTAGCAAAAAGGAAAGTTTTAAGCATAATCTTAAAAGTAGAGAGGGTGTCTGTCTCCCTGATCTGAATTGGGAGCTGGTTCCACAGGAGAGGAGCCTGAAAGCTGAAGGCTCTGCCTCCCATTCTACTCTTACAAACCCTAGGAACTACAAGTAAGCCTGCAGTCTGAGAGCGAAGCGCTCTATTGGGGTGATATGGTACTACGAGGTCCCTAAGATAAGATGGGACCTGATTATTCTAAACCTTATAAGTAAGAAGAAGAATTTTAAATTCTATTCTAGAATCTTGGGACACAGACCTTGGACAAGTTCAAAGATGGCTAACCTTGACCTCTTTTAAGAGGTTAAAAAGTAACATTCTATTCCTATTTTTATGGTATGACGTCACAGATGTTAGTGTGGTGATGTCACTTCCTGGTATCACTAGCTGCTAACTTTGTGTCATTTTTGGCTAAAAATAACACCTTTCTCAAATAATATATTAAAGCTAGTGAGAAATAAACACATCTAAAACTGAAAACATTGTTTTTGTAACCTGATAACACCTCTGGCGTCATTTACAAGACAATTCACGTCATTAGCGTGCATGCTAACTTCTGCTAACTCAAAGCTAACTTCCTATTCAGGGTTTTCATGTATCCCATAATCCCTTGTGTGCCAGAGAGTTGCTGCAGTCAAAACAACATAGAGAATCCACACGATGACAATTGTAAATTAATATTATACTACAAAAATGTATTTTTTATGCTTTTCATCACGTTAATAAGAGACTGCTGCATGATACCCTGAAAACTTGCTAAAACAATTATAACAAATAATCCGTGTCTGTTACATTTAATCTGCGTGGAATTTAATATACGGAAACCGAGTGTCAGACATATTATATATATTAGTCTGGAACAAAGAGGACAAACAGTGTTGTAAAGAACAATAATCAAGACGTTAAAGAGCAAACTTCACTTTCCCCCAGAACGACATGATCAGGAAGCGATTGTAGCTCACAGCAGCTCCCATTGAAAATAACGGAGAGACAGACTGTGATTCTCACATGTTTACATGAAACAAACACAATAACAACGTCTATAAACCCAGAGAATATATTCAGTTTTAGGTACAATATAAAAATAGTTTTATGTTGTGATGTTAATGGTGTTGTCTGTGTGCAGCGGTTAAAGTGCAGCGTGATCAGAGCGTCTCAGTGCATCTGGTACCATGCAGTGCTGGGGAGTGTGCAGTGTCTGGGACCATGCAGCGTCGGGGAGTGTGCAGCATCTGGGACCATGCAACGTCGGGGAGTGTGCAGCATCTGGGACCATGCAACGTCAGGGGAGTGTGCAGCATCTGGGACCATGCAGCGTCAGGGAGTGTGCAGCGTCTGGGACCATGCAACGTCGGGGAGTGTGCAGCGTCTGGGACCATGCAGCATTGGGGAGTGTGCAGCGTCTGGGACCATGCAGCATTGGGGAGTGTGCAGCATCTGGAACCATGCAGCATTGGGGAGTGTGCAGCATCTGGAACCATGCAGCATTGGGGAGTGTGCAGCATCTGGGAGCATGCGGGGTTTAGAACCATGCTGTGTCGGGGAGTGTGCAGTGTCTGGGACCGTGCAGTCGCGGGGAGTGTACAGCAGGTCTTATCAGGAGGTCTTTCAGTTGATGTGTTGGTGTAGTTTGCGTGACGACAGCAGCACAAATCCTTTTCCACATCAGCGTGTTTGTTTATCTCTGTGGTTGGTGAGATTGCGGTTTTTCTCTGCAGCTCAGATAGAGACCGGATCCTCCCCACAGGTCCAAATGTTGATCTGGTCACAGCAGCTATTTTGGCCGGCTCGTCTTCCTCCTCCTCCTCCTCCTCCTCCTCCTCCCTTCATCTTTCTCATGCTCTTTTAACTTCAAACATTCAGAAGAGCAGAATTCTCACAACACATCCTGAGCACACATCCATATATTCCTTTTTCATCTGCCTCCACCTAAGTTTGTAGTCTGCCCTCAACTCTCTCAAATTCAAATTTGTTTTATTGCCACAAGAGAGAAGAAAGCTGGACCTCCTGAAGAAAAGACTTCAGGTAGAATGCCCAATTTTCAACTTTCTGTCTCTTATCTCCTTCTCTCTCGACCTCTTCAGCTGCCTCGTCAGGCCAAACTATGACGCTGTGGATGGAAATTTAAATCAGCAAAAAAAAAGCAGTTGAAGGATGGATGAGAAATGTGGAAAATTACATAATGTATAGCAGTACTGAATCGTACCGTTAATAAAAGGCGATAACAATCAATACACCTTCGTTATGTCGGCTAAGACATTATTCTAATTGTACAGCAGGGGGCTCTGTGGGATAAGCGCTGGACCACCAATATATAAGACTGGAGTTTTATTCCATATGTGTGCTTGGACTTCCTGTCTGCGTCTTTGGACAGGAGGTCCGTTCAGCTGTAAATAGGTACTGGTCTTTGCTGGGGAGTAAGCGCTTATCCAGATGGACCTGTGGACATTCATCTGTTTCATGCTACAGTATCTGGG
The DNA here is from genome assembly GCF_902500255.1 of Thalassophryne amazonica. Taxonomy (NCBI): domain Eukaryota; kingdom Metazoa; phylum Chordata; class Actinopteri; order Batrachoidiformes; family Batrachoididae; genus Thalassophryne; species Thalassophryne amazonica. The sequence goes on along the minus strand of NC_047114.1, from coordinate 2,396,783 downwards.
GATAAACACTGTCCTGATGGGTCTCAGGGCTGGTCTGGACTTCAATCAATCAATCAATTTTTTTTTTATATAGCGCCAAATCACAACAAACAGTTGCCCCAAGGCGCTTTATATTGTAAGGCAAGGCCATACAATAATGATGTAAAACCCCAACGGTCAAAACGACCCCCTGTGAGCAAGCACTTGGCTACAGTGGGAAGGAAAAACTCCCTTTTAACAGGAAGAAACCTCCAGCAGAACCAGGCTCAGGGAGGGGCAGTCTTCTGCTGGGACTGGTTGGGGCTGAGGGAGAGAACCAGGAAAAAGACATGCTGTGGAGGGGAGCAGAGATCAATCACTAATGATTAAATGCAGAGTGGTGCATACAGAGCAAAAAGAGAAAGAAACAGTGCATCATGGGAACCCCCCAGCAGTCTACGTCTATAGCAGCATAACTAAGGGATGGTTCAGGGTCACCTGATCCAGCCCTAACTATAAGCTTTAGCAAAAAGGAAAGTTTTAAGCCTAATCTTAAAAGTAGAGAGGGTGTCTGTCTCCCTGATCTGAATTGGGAGCTGGTTCCACAGGAGAGGAGCCTGAAAGCTGAAGGCTCTGCCTCCCATTCTACTCTTCCAAACCCTAGGAACTACAAGTAAGCCTGCAGTCTGAGAGCGAAGCGCTCTATTGGGGTGATATGGTACTACGAGGTCCCTAAGATAAGATGGGACCTGATTATTCAAAACCTTATAAGTAAGAAGAAGAATTTTAAATTCTATTCTAGAATTAACAGGAAGCCAATGAAGAGAGGCCAATATGGGTGAGATATGCTCTCTCCTTCTAGTCCCCGTCAGCACTCTAGCTGCAGCATTTTGAATTAACTGAAGGCTTTTTAGGGAACTTTTAGGACAACCTGATAATAATGAATTACAATAGTCCAGCCTAGAGGAAATAAATGCATGAATTAGTTTTTCAGCATCACTCTGAGACAAGACCTTTCTGATTTTAGAGATATTGCGTAAATGCAAAAAAGCAGTCCTACATAGCAGTCCGACTTAGTTTCTTCTTCTGAGTTGTATACAGACTGAGTGTCTTAAGTGGAAGCTCTCTGCATAGAATCCTAGGGTGCTTCTGGAAAAACCCAAATGAGGTAACAGAATTTCATTCAGAACAAATGACTAGAGGCCCGTCACCCTGACATCTGTAGTTATGAAGTCTTTTGAATGGCTGGTATTGAGCCACCTGAAGGACATCACAGGACCCCTGCTGGATGGGCAAGCAGCTCAGTTGAGGATGCAGTCAACATGAGACCTCATTATGTCCTGCAGCACCTGGACTCTGCAGAGACGTACATGAGGATCCTGTTGGTGGACTTCAGCTCGGTGTTGAACACCATCATCCACAGACATTCTCCACAGCAACTCTCCAACTTCTCTATGCCAGCTCCCACCTGTCAGTAGATCTCCAATTTCCTGACGGACAGGACACAGCAGGTGAGGATGGGGAGTGGCTAGTGGACTTCATTACCTAACATTACCGGCATTTAGTGGACACACATCTGTACTTCCTACACACATTTTCACCTTCCCATCACTTGTGGTGGAATATTCTCTCAAAGTCTCTAACTAGGCGTCGCTTCTGACATTTGATCCTGGTTCTGTGACCGTGAGCTTCCCTTTATCATGCCATACTCACTGATCTGAGACCAGTGCTTGATCCTGGATCAGTGCACCAACCATGAGACAGACCTTGTAGTCTTTAATGTTCACCCCCCACCCGCTCATGTACTATCTCCTGCTGTACCTTCAGTCAGAATTAAAAAGAAAAAAAAAAAATCATTCACAGGCTGCACAAATGCATGCAAAATCAATGGAAAGAGAAAAACAGCAAGAGGAGCCCGGCTTCGCCTCGGGGCGTGCCAAATGAAGCAAAGAGGCATTAGTTCCAGCTGGAACTTAAGAGAGAATTTTTTCCGTTGGGTACATCAGCTTCCAGCAAGACGACAGTGCAGTCCCACAGTGCTCTGAAAAAGGTTGATGGGATGTGTTTGTCCAACAGCAGTGGTCAACAGTCTGCACTGAAAGCTGCTGCTGGCTGCACAAAAAGCTGAAATAGAAGCACGAGAAAAGCACAGTGACGCCTTCCGATGATTTTTCTTCATTATTACAAAAGACGTTAAGGAAGCTGCCATCGGAACGGCTGTCCCTGCCACCGTCATTCCTCAGCTGCTTCACTGAGGTTCATAGAAAGAACATTGGAAAAAGGTTTAACTTCCCCAATGTAACTGTTTTCCAAATGAAAATGTGCTACAAACCATTGATCACAAAAACAAAAAATTGCCTGTGACTGATCAGACTTTGAGTTCTTGACAATCACATTCCGATTCAATGTGTTTGTCTCCAGAGCAGAAGGTTCCCAGTTCAAGGCCCCTCCTGCCCGTAGTATATACAGCTGTATTTTGTATGATGTGTCAGTCACATGATGCCAGACTGAGGAAATGTATGAGGAAGTGACATGACGTTTGACATCCATTTGTGTCTGTTTTTGCCCTGTATGATTGCTTTCTCATTGGTTCAATGCATTCCCTGCCAGCTGAAGTCCGACGAGTCCCTCGGAAAGTTCTGTGCATGCTCAGAACCTGGAGCATCAGGCGGAGAGCTTTCCTGTACCGTGTTATCCTGTACACTCAAAAAATGACTCATCGGATGAGCTCAGTTCAATTTTGTGTAGGATTTCTATCTAATAAATAAATGTAGCCCCAACTCAAAAAAGTACACACATACAAGATAATTTATTTTAATTTAGTTGAGACGAAATATATTTATTGGATGGAAAGCCAATCCAATGAGTCCTTTTTTTAGCATACTTGTTTGTTACTGTATTTTCCAGTTATGTTTTTTTTTACTAGTTTGGCGAGGTCCTGTGGCTTATACTCCACTGCAACTTACATACTCAAATGTCACACATTAATCGTTAACAAGAGTAACCATAACGACTATTTATATCGGGCTTTGCCAGGAATGAAAGTAAACAAAATAAACTGTAATACAACCCCAATTCCAATGAAGTTGGGACACTGTATGAAATGTAAATAAAAACAGAAGACAATGATTTTCAAATCCTCTTCAACCTATATTCATTTGAATACACCACAAAGACAAGATATTTAATGTTCAAACTGATAAACTTTATTGTTTTTGTGCAAATATTTCCTCATTTTGAAATGGATGCCTGCAAGACATATCAAAAAAGTTGGGGCGGGGCAACAAAAGACTGGGAAAGTTGATGAATGTTCAAAGAACACCTAATTGGAAACAGGTGAGTGTCATGTTTGGGTATAAAAGGAGCATCCCCAAAATGCTCATCTGTTCACAAAGATGGGGTGAGGATCACCACGTTGTGAACAACTGCATGAAAAAATAGTCCAACAGTTTAAGAACAATGTTTCTCAACATGCAATTGCAAGGAATTCAGGGATTCTATCATCTACAGTCAATAATATAATCAGAAGATTCAGAGAATCTGGAGAACTTACTACACGTAAGCGGCAAGGCCGAAAACCAACAGTGAATGCCCGTGACCTTTGATCCCTCAGGCAGCACTGCATTAAAAACTGACATCATTGTGTAAAGGATCTTACCGCGTGGGATCAGGAACACTTCAGAAAACCATTGTCAGTTAACACAGTTTGTCGCTACATCTACAAGTACAAGTTAAAACTCTACCATGAAAAGTGAAAGTCAAACATCAACAACATCCAGAACAACACCCCGGACTGTTGAACAACTGAAGTCGTACATCAAGCAAGAATGGGAAAGAATTCCACCTACAAAGCTTCAACAATTAGTGTCCTCAGTTCCCAAACGCTTATTGAGTGTTGTTAGAAGGAAAGGTGATGTAACACAGTGGGAAACATACCACTGTACCAGCTTTTTGGAAACGTGTTGCAGGCATCCATTTCAAACTGAGCAAATATTTGCACAAAAACAATAAAGTTTATCAGTTTGAACATTAAATATCTTGTCTTTGTGGTGTATTCAGTTGAATATAGGTTGAAGAGGATTTGAAAATCATTGTATTCTGTTTTTATTTACATTATACACAACGTCCAAACTTAGTTAGAAAATTGAGATGAATAAAAAAAATAAAGAGCTGATAATGCAGTAGAAATGTGGGACGTATACTCAAATGTGACTTTTACCCCAGAAAATACTGTACCTCTGTGATACTCGTGCATTTATATCCTCTGGTTGTCTGATGCTTCAGACTGAATTTCTGATTGGTCAATGCGCTGGCGCGGAATGTGAATTCAGCACCAGGGCAGAGAGGACAGTTCCCGATGCAGCATCATGTAGCACGGCTGATCATTGAGCCAAACTGAAAACACAGCAGAGATCTAAGTTCTTAGTTTTTTATTTTTAATAAATTAGCAAAAATAAAAAAAAATAAAAAAAACATTTTTCATGTTGTCATTGTGGGTTGTTGTAGGTAGAATCTATAGAAAAAATTTACTCCATTTTTGAGGCATTTCAGTGTCACCATGGATGTCCTGATCAGGGACCCTCAGAGTGGGAGGACGACTCGTCATTACATATGACGACCGTGGTGCTCTGATCGCTTCCTCTGCCTTTTACAATGAAATAATGCTGACTTTTTCTGGATAGATAGATAGATAGATAGATAGATAGATAGATAGATAGATAGATAGATAGATAGATAGATAGATAGATAGATAGATAGATAGATAGATAGATAGATAGATAGATAGATAGATAGATAGATAGATGGATGGATGGATGGATGGATGGATGGATGGATGGATGGATGACTGGAGGCAGTTTGAAGCAGAAACGAGGTGATAATCAGTGAACCGCAGCTAATGACGCATGCACAGTGAAGGCAGAGAGGACTGATTTTTCCATTCTGATTTTGTCCGTCAATAAAGGCCACCATCCTACAGAAGACTCTCACATATGAAAGAAATTAGTTCTTTTTTGACAGAGTTGCAATTTTTTGAAAATTTGTTCAATGCCAAAGAGAGGGATTTTTTTTTCTTTTTTGTCTTTTGACCAATGACCTTGAAAACTAAATTAGTTCTTGCCTATCAGGGTATGAAGCTTCAGTAAAACAATTGCATAAAATATGAAAAATTGTGAGTTCCAGGCTGTTGGCAAACAAACAGACAAACCGGGGCGATAACAAAAAATAAAGAAATAAAAAGAATTTTTAACTTTCATTGTTTCAGGTATTTGTTTTGTCTTCACTTCGTTCTTGATTTTTTTTAAATTGATTATTTGGAGCAGACGATGGAAGCAGAATGTGTGGAAAACGCTTCCATACTTCCTGAGATGTCTGCTGGCTGTGAACTCGGCACAGACACCACAAAAACTCTGAGTGATGCCGCCTGGATCAATAGCTTTTCAGAAAATGTCAGAAAGCACCGCTGCGCCGGGAACGCCCATCGCCACTTCATCTCAGTCGCTGTCTCACCATCAATTTCTCTCTTTCGACAACTTCTTTGACTTCAGATCATTTAAGGGGCAAAACCTATAAAAGTGCTTTGTGTGACTTTAAAAAATGATTTACAAGTTGTGGCGTGTTTTTAGTGCAGCTGAAGTCAGCCTAATCAAAGTCCTCTCGTGAGGCGCGAGCCTCCACATCCGCGGTGGTTAGTAAATCACCAGAGCAACATCACCTTGTTAAACTGTGCCGCGGCAGATGTCTGATGTCTGCTCACACGCTTTTACGGAAAGAAAGTCAACTGAACACAGCAAATAAATTATTGATCCTTTGAAAGTATATTTTTCTGATCAGGCAGTGTGTGTGTGTGTGTGTGTGTGTGTTTATGTGTGTTATATGTGTGTTTCTATCTGTGTGTGTGTTTATGTCTGTGTGTGTGTTTATGTCTGTGTGTGTGTGTGTGTGTTTATGTCTGTGTGTGTGTTTATGTCTCTGTGTGTGTGTGTGTGTGTGTTTATGTTTATGTCTGTGTGTGTGTTTATGTCTGTGTGTTTATATGTGTGTGTGTATGTGTTTATGTCTGTGTGTGTGTTTGTGTTTATGTCTGTGTGTGTGTTTATGTCTGTGTGTTTCTATGTGTGTGTGTATGTGTTTATGTCTGTGTGTGTTTGTGTGTGTGTTTATGTCTGTGTGTTTCTATGTGTGTGTGTATGTGTGTGTTTCTATGTGTGTGTGTGTTTATGTCTGTGTTTCTATGTGTGTGTGTGTGTGTGTGTTTATGTCTGTGTGTGTGTGTTTATGTCTCTCTGTGCGTGTGTATGTGTTTATGTCTGTGTGTGTGTTTATGTCTCTGTGTGTGTGTGTTTGTGTGTGTGTTTATGTCTGTGTTTCTATGTGTCTGTGTGTGTGTTTATGTCTGTGTTTCTATGTGTGTGTGTGTTTATTTCTGTGTGTTTGTCTCTGTGTTTCTATGTGTGTGTGTGTGTGTGTTTATGTCTGTGTGTTTGTCTCTGTGTTTCTGTGTGTGTGTGTGTTTATGTCTGTGTGTTTGTCTCTGTGTTTCTGTGTGTGTGTGTGTTTATGTCTGTGTGTTTGTCTCTGTGTTTCTATGTGTGTGTGTTTATGTCTGTGTGTTTGTTTATTTCTGTGTGTGTGTTTATGTCTGTGTGTGTGTTTATGTCTGTGAGTGTGTGTTTATGTCTGTGTATGTGGTTCTATGTGTGTGTGTTTATGTCTGTGTTTCTATGTGTGTGTGTGTTTATGTCTGTGTGTGTGTGTATGTGTTTATGTCTGTGTGTGTGTTTATGTCTCTGTGTGTGTGTGTTTATGTCTGTGTGTTTCTATGTGTGTGTGTATGTGTTTATGTCTGTGTTTATGTCTGTGTGTGTGTTTATGTCTGTGTGTTTCTATGTGTGTGTTTATGTCTGTGTGTGTGTTTGTGTGTGTGTTTATGTCTGTGTGTTTCTATGTGTGTGTGTGTGTGTGTGTTTATGTCTGTGTTTCTATGTGTGTGTTTATGTCTGTGTGTGTGTGTGTGTTTATGTGTGTGTTTATGTCTGTGTGTGTGTGTTTGTGTGTGTGTTTATGTCTGTGTGTTTCTATGTGTGTGTTTATGTCTGTGTGTGTGTGTGTGTTTGTGTGTGTGTTTATGTCTGTGTGTTTCTATGTGTGTGTGTGTGTTTATGTCTGTGTGTGTGTGTGTTTGTGTGTGTGTTTATGTCTGTGTTTATGTCTGTGTGTTTGTGTGTGTGTTTATGTCTGTGTTTACGTCTTTGTGTGTGTGTTTATGTCTGTGTTTATGTCTGTGTGTGTGTGTTTATGTCTGTGTATGTGGTTCTATGTGTGTGTGTGTTTATGTCTGTGTTTCTATGTGTGTGTGTGTGTGTGTTTATGTCTGTGTGTGTGTTTATTTCTGTGTGTGTGTGTGTGTGTGTGTTTATGTCTCTCTGTGTGTGTATGTGTTTATGTCTGTGTGTGTGTTTATGTCTCTGTGTGTGTGTGTTTATGTCTCTGTGTTTCTATGTGTGTGTGGATGTGTTTATGTCTGTGTGTGTGTTTGTGTGTGTGTTTATGTCTGTGTGTTTCTATGTGTGTGTGTTTATGTCTGTGTGTTTCTGTGTGTTTGTGTGTGTGTTTATGTCTGTGTGTTTCTATGTGTGTGTGTGTGTGTTTATGTCTGTGTTTCTATGTGTGTGTGTGTGTTTATGTCTGTGTGTGTGTGTTTATGTGTGTGTTTATGTCTGTGTGTGTGTGTTTGTGTGTGTGTTTATGTCTGTGTGTTTCTATGTGTGTGTTTATGTCTGTGTGTGTGTGTTTGTGTGTGTGTTTATGTCTGTGTGTTTCTATGTGTGTGTGTGTGTGTGTTTATGTCTGTGTGTGTGTTTGTGTGTGTGTTTATGTCTGTGTTTATGTCTGTGTGTTTGTGTGTGTGTTTATGTCTGTGTTTATGTCTGTGTGTATGTGTTTATGTCTGTGTGTGTGTTTATGTGTGTTTGTGTGTGTGTTTATGTCTGTGTTTATGTCTGTTTCTATGTGTGTGTGTGTGTTTATGTCTGTGTGTTTGTCTCTGTGTTTCTATGTGTGTGTGTGTGTGTTTATGTCTGTGTGTTTGTCTCTGTGTTTCTGTGTGTGTGTGTTTATGTCTGTGTGTTTGTCTCTGTGTTTCTATGTGTGTGTGTGAGTGTGTGTGTGTTTATGTCTGTGGGTTTGTCTCTGTGTTTCTGTGTGTGTGTGTGTGTGTGTGTGTTTATGTCTGTGTGTTTGTCTCTGTGTTTCTATGTGTTTATGTCTGTGTTTCTATGTCTGTGTGTTTCTATGTGTAGTGTGTTTATGTTTATTTCTGTGTGTGTGTGTGTGTGTGTTTTATGTCTCTGTGTGTGTGTGTTTATGTCTCTGTGTGTGTTTCTATGTGTGTGTGTGTTTATGTCTCTGTGTGTGTGTGTGTGTGTTTATGTCTCTCTGTGTGTGTGTGTGTTTATGTCTGTGTGTGTGTTTATGTCTGTGGGTTTCTATGTGTGTGTGTATGTGTTTATGTCTGTGTGTGTGTTTGTGTGTGTGTTTATGTCTGTGTGTTTCTATGTGTGTGTGTGTGTGTGTGTTTATGTCTGTGTTTCTATGTGTGCGTGTGTGTTTATGTCTGTGTTTATGTCTGTGTGTGTTTGTGTGTGTGTTTATGTCTGTGTGTTTCTATGTGTGTGTGTATGTGTTTATGTCTGTGTGTGTGTTTGTGTGTGTGTTTATGTCTGTGTGTTTCTATGTGTGTGTGTGTTTATGTCTGTGTTTCTATGTGTGTGTGTGTGTGTGTGTGTTTATGTCTGTGTGTTTCTATGTGTGTGTGTGTGTGTTTATGTCTGTGTGTGTGTTTATGTCTGTGTGTGTGTGTGTGTGTGTGTGTGTGTATGTCTGTGTGTTTATGTCTGTGTTTCTGTGTGTGTGTTTATGTCTGTGTGTGTGTGTTTATGTCTCTGTGCGTGTGTATGTGTTTATGTCTGTGTGTGTGTTTATGTCTGTGTTTCTATGTGTGTGTTTATGTCTGTGTGTGTGTGTGTTTGTGTGTGTGTTTATGTCTGTGTTTCTATGTGTCTGTGTGTGTGTTTATGTCTGTGTGTGTGTGTTTATGTCTGTGTTTCTATGTGTGTGTGTGTGTGTTTATGTCTGTGTGTTTGTCTCTGTGTTTCTGTGTGTGTGTGTTTATGTCTGTGTGTTTGTCTCTGTGTTTCTATATGTGTGTGTTTATGTCTGTGTGTTTGTTTCTGTGTTTCAATGTGTGTGTGTGTGTGTGTGTTGTTTATGTCTGTGTTTCTTTGTGTGTGTGTGTTTATGTCTGTGTGTTTGTGTTTCTATGTGTGTGTGTGTTTATGTCTGTGTTTGTGTTTCTATGTGTGTGTGTGTGTGTTTACGTGTGTGTTTCTATGTGTGTTTACGTGTGTGTGTGTTTCTATGTGTGTTTCTGTGTTTGTGTGTGTTTGTCCGTGTGGTACAATGTGTGTTTATGTGTGTGTGTGTGTGTGTGTGTGTGTTTACGTGTGTGTTTCTATGTGTGTTTACGTGTGTGTGTGTTTCTATGTGTGTTTCTGTGTTTGTGTGTGTTTGTCCGTGTGGTACAATGTGTGTTTATGTGTGTGTGTGTGTGTGTGTGTGTTTACGTGTGTGTGTGTTTCTATGTGTGTTTACATGTGTGTGTTTGCGTGTGTGTTACCATTTGCCGTATTGATGTTTCATATCTCGTGGCTCTGTGAGATGTCAGGAACACTGAGACGCTCTGATCAGGCTGCACTTTAACCGCCGCACACGGACAGCAGCATTAAACTCTTTGTATATTGTGTCTAAAACTCTGGTGAATATATTCTCCGGGTTTATAGATGTTGTTATTGTGTTTGTTTTATGTAAACCTGCCAGAAGCTCAGGTTGTTTTTCCATTATTTTCACTTTGAGCTGCGATCGCTTCCTGTTCATGTCCTTCTGGGGGAAAGTGAATTTTGCTCTTTAACGTCCTGTTTGTACCAGAGTTATATGTAAAAAAAATGTCTGAAATATGTTTTGCTTTTATTAAATTCCACGCAGGTTAAACGTAGCAGAACCGGATTATTTGGAATATTTGTTTTAGCACGTTTTCAGAGTCTCATGCAGCAGTCTCTTATTAACATGATTAAAAGCATAAAAATGTACATTTTGGTCGGATAATGTTCATTTGCAGGTGTCATCATGTGGATTCTCTATGTTGTTTAGATAACAGTGACTGTCTGGTGCACAAAGGATTATGGGATATCTCAATTGGGTGATCTATCATCTCAATCAATCAATCAATCAATCAATTTTATTTATATAGCGCCAAATCACAACAAACAGTTGCCCCAAGGCGCTTTATATTGTAAGGCAAGGCCATACAATAATTACGTAAAAACCCCAATGGTCAAAACGATCCCCTGTGAGCAAGCACTTGGCAACAGTGGGAAGGAAAAACTCCCTTTTAACAGGAAGAAACCTCCAGCAGAACCAGGCTCAGCGAGGGGCAGTCTTCTGCTGGGACTGGTTGGGGCTGAGGGAGAGAACCATGAAAAAGACATGCTGTGGAGGGGAGCAGAGATCAATCACTAATGATTAAATGCAGAGTGGTGCATATAGAGCAAAAAGAGAAAGAAACACTCAGTGCATCATGGGAACCCCCCAGCAGTCTAAGTCTATAGCAGCATAACTAAGGGATGGTTCAGGGTCACCTGATCCAGCCCTAACTATAAGCTTTAGCAAAAAGGAAAGTTTTAAGCCTAATCTTAAAAGTAGAGAGGGTGTCTGTCTCCCTGATCTGAATTGGGAGCTGGTTCCACAGGAGAGGAGCCTGAAAGCTGAAGGCTCTGCCTCCCATTCTACTCTTACAAACCCTAGGAACTACAAGTAAGCCTGCAGTCTGAGAGCGAAGCACTCTATTGGGGTGATATGGTACTATGAGGTCCCTAAGATAAGAAGGGACCTGATTATTCAAAACCTTATAAGTAAGAAGAAGAATTTTAAATTCTATTCTAGAATTAACAGGAAGCCAATGAAGAGAGGCCAATATGGGTGAGATATGCTCTCTCCTTCTAGTCCCCGTCAGTACTCTAGCTGCAGCATTTTGAATTAACTGAAGGCTTTTCAGGGAACTTTTAGGACAACCTGATAATAATGAATTACAATAGTCCAGCCTAGAGGAAATAAATGCATGAATTAGTTTTTCAGCATCACTCTGAGACAAGACCTTTCTAATTTTAGAGATATTGCGTAAATGCAAAAAAGCAGTCTTACATATTTGTTTAATATGCGCTTTGAATGACATATCCTGATCAAAAATGACTCCAAGATTTCTCACAGTATTACTAGAGGTCAGGGTAATGCCATCCAGAGTAAGGATCTGGTTAGACACCATGCTTCTAAGATTTGTGGGGCCAAGTACAATAACTTCAGTTTTATCTGAATTTAAAAGCAGGAAATTAGAGGTCATCCATGTCCTTATGTCTGTAAGACAATCCTGCAGTTTAGCTAATTGGTGTGTGTCCTCTGGCTTCATGGATAGATAAAGCTGGGTATCATCTGCGTAACAATGAACATTTAAGCAATACCGTCTAATAATACTGCCTAAGGGAAGCATGTATAAAGTGAATAAAATTGGTCCTAGCACAGAACCTTGTGGAACTCCATAATTAACCTTAGTCTGTGAAGAAGATTCCCCATTTACATGAACAAATTGTAATCTATTAGATAAATATGATTCAAACCACCGCAGCGCAGTGCCTTTAATACCTATGGCATGCTCTAATCTCTGTAATAAAATTTTATGGTCAACAGTATCAAAAGCAGCACTGAGGTCTAACAGAACAAGCACAGAGATGAGTCCACTGTCTGAGGCCATAAGAAGATCATTTGTAACCTTCACTAATGCTGTTTCTGTACTATGATGAATTCTAAAACCTGACTGAAACTCTTCAAATAGACCATTCCTCTGCAGATGATCAGTTAGCTGTTTTACAACTACCCTTTCAAGACTTTTTGAGAGAAAAGGAAGGTTGGAGATTAGCCTATAATTAGCTAAGATAGCTGGGTCAAGTGATGGCTTTTTAAGTAATGGTTTAATTACTGCCACCTTAAAAGCCTGTGGTACATAGCCAACTAATAAAGATAGATTGATCATATTTAAGATCGAAGCATTAAATAATGGTAGGGCTTCCTTGAGCAGCCTGGTAGGAATGGGGTCTAACAGACATGTTGATGGTTTGGAGGAAGTAACTAATGAAAATAACTCAGACAGAACAATCGGAGAGAAAGAGTCTAACCAAATACCGGCATCACTGAAAGCAGCCAAAGATAACGATACGTCTTTGGGATGGTTATGAGTAATTTTTTCTCTAATAGTTAAAATTTTATTAGCAAAGAAAGTCATGAAGTCATTACTAGTTAAAGTTAAAGGGATACTCGGCTCAATAGAGCTCTGACTCTTTGTCAGCCTGGCTACAGTGCTGAAAAGAAACCTGGGGTTGTTCTTATTTTCTTCAATTAGTGATGAGTAGAAAGATGTCCTAGCTTTACGGAGGGCTTTTTTATAGAGCAACAGACTCTTTTTCCAGGCTAAGTGAAGATCTTCTAAATTAGTGAGACACCATTTCCTCTCCAACTTACGGGTTATCTGCTTTAAGCTGCGAGTTTGTGAGTTATACCACGGAGTCAGGCACTTCTGATTTAAAGCTCTCTTTTTCAGAGGAGCTACAGCATCCAAAGTTGTCTTCAATGAGGATGTAAAACTATTGACGAGATACTCTATCTCACTTACAGAGTTTAGGTAGCTACTCTGCACTGTGTTGGTATATGGCATTAGAGAACATAAAGAAGGAATCATATCCTTAAACCTAGTTACAGCGCTTTCTGAAAGACTTCTAGTGTAATGAAACTTATTCCCCACTGCTGGGTAGTCCATCAGAGTAAATGTAAATGTTATTAAGAAATGATCAGACAGAAGGGAGTTTTCAGGGAATACTGTTAAGTCTTCTATTTCCATACCATAAGTCAGAACAAGATCTAAGATATGATTAAAGTGGTGGGTGGACTCATTTACTTTTTGAGCAAAGCCAATAGAGTCTAATAATAGATTAAATGCAGTGTTGAGGCTGTCATTCTCAGCATCTGTGTGGATGTTAAACTCGCCCACTATAATTATCTTATCTGAGCTAAGCACTAAGTCAGACAAAAGGTCTGAAAATTCACAGAGAAACTCACAGTAACGACCAGGTGGACGATAGATAATAACAAATAAAACTGGTTTTTGGGACTTCCAATTTGGATGGACAAGACTAAGAGTCAAGCTTTCAAATGAATTAAAGCTCTGTCTGGGTTTTTGATTAATTAATAAGCTGGAATGGAAGATTGCTGCTAATCCTCCTCCTCGGCCCGTGCTACGAGCATTCTGACAGTTAGTGTGACTCGGGGGTGTTGACTCATTTAAACTAACATATTCATCCTGCTGTAACCAGGTTTCTGTTAGGCAGAATAAATCAATATGTTGATCAATTATTATATCATTTACTAACAGGGACTTAGAAGAGAGAGACCTAATGTTTAATAGACCACATTTAACTGTTTTAGTCTGTGGTGCAGTTGAAGGTGCTATATTATTTTTTCTTTTTGAATTTTTATGCTTAAATAGATTTTTGCTGGTTATTGGTGGTCTGGGAGCAGGCACCATCTCTACGGGGATGGGGTAATGAGGGGATGGCAGGGGGAGAGAAGCTGCAGAGAGGTGTGTAAGACTACAACTCTGCTTCCTGGTCCCAACCCTGGATAGTCACGGTTTGGAGGATTTAAGAAAATTGGCCAGATTTCTAGAAATGAGAGCTGCTCCATCCAAAGTGGGATGGATGCCGTCTCTCCTAACAAGACCAGGTTTTCCCCAGAAGCTTTGCCAATTATCTATGAAGCCCACCTCATTTTTTTTTTTCAATCGTGGATAAAATTTTATTTGAATCATTTCTTCGAGAAGCAGATTTTTATTCTCTTTTTTAAGGTGGGCTGGTGAACAGACAACAACTTTGGTTAACTTCCTAAATCACAAACATGTGTTTAGTGGTAATTATGCAATATTTTAATTCTTTCACCACGAGCAGCTCTTGGCTGTGTTTAATCGTTAGTAATCAGGTGTTAACACGGTGTCCAATTACTGTTATCGTCACATAACCATTTCATGATGGAGCTAAATAACCTTCACGTTTTTCCTAATCTGTAATAAAGTCATCTCATTGTGCTCATGGTCATGATGATGATGTCGTGCACCTTGCGCTCGCCAGCACAGTCTGCTGAAGCACTCACGCAAACCGCTCAATGCGTTTGAACAATCTGAGCAGGGTGTCAAACTGGTGGCCTGCTGGCTGCATGAGGACAGAAGGTGTGCAGTGTTTGATGACCAAAGACAGCTGGTGTTTTATGGCACTGAAATCATTTTGTGCAGCCAGTAAGTAACAGAACAGTCAGAGAGGACTTGTGGCATGAACATATATATATCATTCAAATGTGAAGTTCTGAAAAACACGTTTGTTTTTAGTTTGGACGCAGGAGACTTCACAAGAACGAGGCTGTAGAAAAGAAACTGACAAACTCATTTCAAGCTACATAGAACTTCAAAGTCACACCTGCTTCGTCTGACAACAATTAAACAAGGAGATAGCATTATAACCATTCACGGCGGTGAAGGTCAAAGGTCAAGGTCAAACAAAACATGGTCCAAAACACCTCCTTTCATTTTTGTGTGTATATCTCAACAACAAAGACGCCTAGATGGATCAAATGTGGTAGGAATATTACTCTTATAGATATCTACAGGTCATCAGACTTCAGAGGAGTTTGGTACGACTGACTTCATAATGAAGCCACCCAGAAGTCACATGATGAGTCACACTTCGCCACAACACCATTTCAGGTACACGCGTGCGACGTGTGGCGTGCGACGTGTGGCGTGTGACGTGTGGCATGTGACGTGACGTGTGTCGTGCGGTGTGTGGTGTGAGGTGTGGTGTGTGACGTGTGGCGTGTGGTGTGTGACGTGTGGCGTGTGGCATGAGGTGTGGTGTGTGGCGTGTGAGGTGTGGTGTGTGGCGTGTGAGGTGTGGTGTGTGACGTGTGGCGTGTGACGTGATGTGTGGCGTGTGAGGTGTGGTGTGTGGCGTGTGAGGTGTGAGGTGTGGTGTGTGACGTGTGGCGTGTGACGTGTGACATGAGGTGTGGTGTGTGATGTGTGGCGTGTGAGGTGTGGTGTGTGATGTGTGGCATGTGACATGTGACCTGTGGCGTGTGAGGTGTGGTGTGTGAGGTGTGGTGTGTGACGTGTGGCATGTGACATGTGGTGTGTGGTGTGTTACGTGTGGTGTGTGACGTGTGGCGTATGACGTGTGGCGTGACGTGTAAGGTGTGGTGTGTGACGTGCGGCGCATGACGTGTGGCGTGTGAGGTGTGGCGTGTGAGGTGTGAGGTGTGGCGTGTGACGTGTGACGTGTGGCGTGTGAGGTGTGGCGTGTGACGTGTGACGTGTGGCGTGTGGCATGTGACATGTGGTGTGTGATGTGTGGCGTATGACGTGTGGCGTATGACGTGTGGCGTGACGTGTGAGGTGTGGTGTGTGACGTGTGGTGTGTGATGTGTGGCGTGCGACTTGTGGCGTGTGGTGTGTGACGTGTGGCGTGACGTGTGAGGTGTGGCGTGTGACGTGTGGCGTGTGACATGTGACGTGTGACGTGTGGCGTGTGACGTGTGGCATGTGACGTGTGGCGTGTAACGTGTGGTGTGTGACGTGTGGTGTGTGACGTGTGGCATGTGGCATGTGACGTGCGGCGTGTGACGTGTGGCATGAGGTGTGGTGTGTGACGTGTGGCATGTGGCATGTGACGTGCGGCGTGTGACGTGTGGCATGAGGTGTGGTGTGCGATGTGTGGCGTGTGAGGTGTGACGTGTGGCGTGTGATGTGTGGCGTGTGACGTGTGGCATGTGACATGTGACCTGTGGTGTGTGAGGTGTGGCGTGTGACGTGTGGCATGTGACATGTGGTGTGTGGTGTGTTACGTGTGGTGTGTGACGTGTGGCGTGTGACATGTGGAGTATGACGTGTGGCGTGATGTGTGAGGTGTGGTGTGTGACGTGTGGCGCGTGGTGTGTGACAAGTGGCGTGACGTGTGAGGTGTGGTGTGTGACGTGTGGCGCATGACGTGTGGCGTGTGAGGTGTGGTGTGTGACGTGTGGCGTGTGAGGTGTGACGTGTGGTGTGTGGTGTGTGACGTGTGGTGTGTGGCGTGTGGCATGTGACGTGTGGTGTGTGACGTGTTGTGTGTGGCGTGTGGCATGTGACGTGTGGTGTGTGACGTGTGGTGTGTGACGTGTGGCGTGTGACATGTGGCGTGTAACGTGTGAGGTGTGGTGTGTAACATGTGGCGTGTGACGTGTGACGTGTGGCGTATGACGTGTGGCGTGACGTGTGTCGTGCGGTGTGTGGTGTGGTGTGTGACGTGTGGCGTGTGACGTGTGGCGTGTGGCATGAGGTGTGGTGTGTGGCGTGTGAGGTGTGGTGTGTGGCGTGTGAGGTGTGGTGTGTGACGTGTGGCGTGTGACGTGATGTGTGGCGTGTGAGGTGTGGTGTGTGGCGTGTGAGGTGTGAGGTGTGGTGTGTGGCGTGTGACGTGTGACATGAGGTGTGGTGTGTGATGTGTGGCGTGTGAGGTGTGGTGTGTGGCGTGTGAGGTGTGGTGTGTGATGTGTGGCATGTGACATGTGACCTGTGGCGTGTGAGGTGTGGTGTGTGAGGTGTGGCGTGTGACGTGTGATGTGTGGCGTGTGACGTGTGGCATGTGACATGTGGTGTGTGGTGTGTTACGTGTGGTGTGTGACGTGCGGCGCATGACGTGTGGCGTGTGAGGTGTGGCGTGTGAGGTGTGGCGTGTGGTGTGTGGCGTGTGAGGTGTGGCGTGTGACGTGTGGCGTGTGACGTGTGGCATGTGACATGTGGTGTGTGATGTGTGGCGTATGACGTGTGGCGTATGACGTGTGGCGTGACGTGTGAGGTGTGGTGTGTGACGTGTGGCGTGTGGTGTGTGATGTGTGGCGTGCGACGTGTGGCGTGTGGTGTGTGACATGTGGCGTGACGTGTGAGGTGTGGCGTGTGATGTGTGGCGTGTGACATGTGACGTGTGGCGTGTGGCGTGTGACGTGTGGCATGTGACGTGTGGCGTGTGACGTGTGGTGTGTGACGTGTGGCATGTGGCATGTGACGTGCGGCGTGTGACGTGTGGCATGAGGTGTGGTGTGCGATGTGTGGCGTGTGAGGTGTGACGTGTGGCGTGTGACGTGTGGCATGTGACATGTGACCTGTGGTGTGTGAGGTGTGGCGTGTGACGTGTGGCATGTGACATGTGGTGTGTGGTGTGTTACGTGTGGTGTGTGACGTGTGGCGTGTGACGTGTGGAGTATGACTTGTGGCGTGATGTGTGAGGTGTGGTGTGTGACGTGTGGCGCGTGGTGTGTGACATGTGGCGTGACGTGTGAGGTGTGGTGTGTGACGTGTGGCGCATGACTTGTGGCGTGTGAGGTGTGGTGTGTGACGTGTGGCGTGTGAGGTGTGACGTGTGGTGTGTGGTGTGTGACGTGTGGTGTGTGATGTGTGGCGTGTGGCATGTGACGTGTGGTGTGTGACGTGTTGTGTGTGGCGTGTGGCATGTGACGTGTGGTGTGTGACGTGTGGTGTGTGACGTGTGGTGTGTGACGTGTGGCGTGACATGTGGCGTGTAACGTGTGAGGTGTGGTGTGTAACATGTGGCGTGTGACGTGTGGCGTATGACGTGTGGCGTATGACGTGTGGCGTATGACGTCTTTCCTTTATCTATCTGTCTGTTCATTTGCTGCATTGTAAAGATTAAACTTCTCCAAATCCCTTAGGACGTGTGTACAATGTGGCGCTGCAGAGAGACGTGTCAGCGGTGCATTTATTTTGACAGAATCTGTCAAACTGGAAGCTGCATACGTACATCATCATCAGCTGCTTTACAGCAAATGAAGTCAAAAGAGAAACGTGGAAATGATTTGCAGTATAATTGGAGGAAATTCATTCCGCGTGTGTTACCATGGTGCCACGGAGGACCGTTAATATGAAAGTAACAGCAGACTTTAAAAACAGCAGCAAACGTCAGGTCAGGTCAGGTGCACTCTTATTTTCCATCCATCCATTTTCTATACTCACTTACTCCAGGTAAGGCTCACGGGAGGCTGGAGCCTATCGCAGCCATCACAGGACGTGAGGGGGGGTTCACCCCGGACAGGACACCGGTCTGTCACAGGGCGTGCTCTTATTTTATCATTAACCTCTTAAACCCTAGAGTCCCCAAATTTGGGAACTTGCCCTGCTTTGGAACATTTGAACACTCATAACTAACCAATGCTGACACCAACATACTCGTATTATAGTACATCAAAATGTCAAGCGAAGTCTCCTCTACAAAAGTATCCACTTCAATCACATATCAACTAACCACAGCTGAAACGCCAAGCGAATAAAGACATAAATCGGAATTCATTTTTTGGGAAAAAAAACCCTCATTTACTCCTACCAAATATTATTTACTTTCAATTTTTTTGCATCCACAACATCCCCTAGGCCCTGTCTTTTAGCTGATCCAAACTTTTGCATTTTTGACCTTGTACAAGCTGAGAAATAAATCATAATGTATGGGTATGTGATTTGGTGAAATAGGCTCGAGGGCTTAAGGGGTTAAAACACGGTGCACCATAACAAAAACAATAACAAAATTCACTTCCACTCATTCCTGCTCAGCTTTGCACAAGCTCAGATGTGCACCCTCCAAATACAGTGAAGGAATCAATGAAAAAATGAAGGCATGCATCCCCACCAGTTTGGATAGACGAGAAATCCAAATTCATAAATGTGTTCCTCGTGTAGGTCTTCATATTAAAAGTGCAAATAATGAGAAGAAAGTGATTTTAAAAACTGGGGGAGCTCGCGTTTTTCAAAGATTGGTCCCTAAGCGACCCTAGTAGTTTTCTTTGCTATACAATATCCCCAAAACATGCCTGCCACCTGCTGGACATTTGGTCAATGTTGGATAGATGATGAAAATTAGGAGCAGGTGCGGTTGAAGTTTTATGAAGCCTGAAATGATTTTCCAAAGCCTGGATCTGTTGGTTTCACTACATACATTCATATAAACAGAATAAACAAATTACTGTTCGTTCTGTTTATTTTTTTCTTTGCAGCCTGCATCAGTCACACTTATGTGTTTATGTCACGGCAAAATATCTTCACCCAGCTGCCACAGCAGCCTAAATATAGCAATGGGGCAATGCACACTGTTGGCTCTGAGGGGGATAAATATTCAATCCACCTTGGAGTTAATATTCCACACCAGTCCGCCCGTTTGTGCATCTCCAACAGAATAGCAGGTGAGTGTGGACACGCCCACCAAGGCAGTGCATCTGTGATTTAAGGGGTAAGTGTTAGTAAAAAAAAATCACCCCGGAGACCACAAAGTGACAGATTTCTGCATCAGTTTTGCTGCCTCCCTTTAACAAGGTTGCTTTGGAGGAAAAGGGCAGAATTCCGACTCCTGTGCTCTGCTCCGGCTGAGTCCGCTGCTTTGTTGTTGCTCGTCTGATTTCTCTTTTTGTGTTTCTCTCCGGTCTTTCTGTCCTCTCTTGTGTTCTTGTCTCTGCCTTTGAGCACTAATGTGGTTAAAAGCCTTCCTGCCTTTGCTCTCTTTCTAATCGCTTCTATTAGCAGCGATGCCAGGTTTTTTCCTCCCCACATCCATCCATCTATTCATTCTTTCCCAAACATTCCCCCCAGCAAATCTGTGTGCCTTTAAAAGCTTCTTAAAATAAATGATGTAGAATTAAGACGTTCACATGTATAAAAATATCGTGAATTGGCTGCAGTTTTCAGATCACTTATGTTCCCTCTGGAAAAAAAATAAGTTTCTTTCGCACTAAATGCTCACGCTGTGATTAATACAGCACACGATTAGCTGTTTGCCATTACATACACTTCAAAAAAAATCACAATACACTTTAAGTGTGTTTTTAAAAAAATACTACCATTTTTTTCTCAGAGTAAAAGTTGTGGTTTTCTTAGTAGTTTAGGAGGTCCTGCTACTTATATTCTGGTGTGATTTAAATGTGGAAAAATGACTGCATTATCATCTATGACCACTAGACGACAAGCTGCTCCTGTATATTGAATAAGGTACAGTGATTCACACTCTGGAGCAGAAAAAGAAGCAACAACTCTGAGTGAAAAAACATTTTTTCTTAGAGAAAAAGTAAATTTAAGAAATAACACTGTCCAAGTTGTTGTGTGGGCCGCTGAAGAGGAGGTACTGCTGGCCCACCACCACTAGAGGGCGCCCTGCCTGGAGTGCGGGCTCCAGGCACCGGAGGGCGCTGCCGCCTTACGGGAGCAGCCAGGATGACAGCTGTCATCTATCACTGGAGACAGCTGATCCCAATCACTGAGGAGGTATATCAGCAGGACGGCATCTCCACCTCATTTGCCGAGATATCGCTCTACCAAGGAGGTAACGAACTCAGCCAGCCCTTCATCATTTGTGAAAGGAACGTATTTGATAAGTATCCTAGTTACTAGACAGTGTTGTTTTCTGATTAGAGGTGGAGGTGGTGTTTTCCACCCCACGTGTTGTTGGGTGCAGCCGCACCCACGTCTGACTGTGTCTGTTCCTCGCCAGCAGTACCGGATCCGACGAGCGGAGGCAGAGACCACCTGGGAGTTCGGGACTTGGCGGTTCCAGTATTCCCGGGGTTCGGTGGCAGAGGAAATCGGGTGGTTCCGGTTCGTCTTGGACAGACGTCTCCTATCGTCGAGCCTGCCCACACGACACCGTTGGAATTTAACTTGAGACCGAAATTGTGATTTGTTGTATTTGTTGTGCGTGTTCACAACAGTAAAGCCTTGTTATTTGACTTTCTTCATTGTCCGTTTATTTGCGCCCCCTGTTGTGGGTCCGTGTACTGACACTTTCCCAACACAAGTTCTGGAATAAAAATTGGGAATATAACTTTAATACTGCCTGGAACAACAACGGCAAGTCAACTAAGCAAAGGCAGGAGAAGACAGTTATCCTTTATAATTTTTATTTATGTAATTAATGTGTTTATTTTATTGCATTATAAATAAATAATGAATGCATAGAGTTTTCAAACATTTAATTGCATTGCACATTTACTTCACATATAATCAATCAATCAATCAATCAATTTTTTATATAGCGCCAAATCACAACAAACAGTTGTCCCAAGGCGCTTTATATTGTAAGGCAAGGCCATACAATAATTATGTAAAACCCCAACGGTCAAAACGACCCCCTGTGAGCAAGCACTTGGCTACAGTGGGAAGGAAAAACTCCCTTTTAACAGGAAGAAACCTCCAGCAGAACAGCATAATGTCTGTTCAGTGGCTAAAAAAGCAGTTTTACTCACATTTTGTGCCTGCTACAATAACATTAATTAGCTTGTTAGCTTTTGCTGTGTACGACAATATCTGCATTGTAAATAAATAAACAATGCACCGTTTTCAAACATTTAATCATATTGCAGGTTTATCGTACCTACAGACAATTGTCGGTTCAATGGCCAAAAGATGGTTTTTATTCACATTTTGCACCTGGTACAATGACATTAATTACCCTGTTAGCTTCTGATTGCTAATGCTATATTTGCATTATAAACAAACTCAAGCGCTCTCTGGCAAAATTCTATTGGAACTGCATTAATTCTGGTGTACCTGCATTAATGGTACCTGTCCACCAGGTGGAGGTACTGCTCCATTACAAGAACCTTGGACATGGCAACGACTAACCTGTTTCTTACAGTAGTCAACAATGTGTCAATTAAATTATTTTTACATCTTGATGCATGAAGCAGCATCACCTTTCAAAGAATAAATGTGACTTATTCCCAATTCAGATCAGGGAGACAGACACCCTCTCTACTTTTAAGATTAGGCTTAAAACTTTCCTTTTTGCTAAAGCTTATAGTTAGGGCTGGATCAGGTGACCCTGAACCATCCCTTAGTTATGCTGCTATAGACGTAGACTGCTGGGGGGTTCCCATGATGCACTGTTTCTTTCTCTTTTTGCTCTGTATGCACCACTCTGCATTTAATCATTAGTGATCGATCTCTGCTCCCCTCCACAGCATGTCTTTTTCCCGGTTCTCTCCCTCAGCCCCAACCAGTCCCAGCAGAAGACTGCCCCTCCCTGAGCCTGGTTCTGCTGGAGGTTTCTTCCTGTTAAAAGGGAGTTTTTCCTTCCCACTGTAGCCAAGTGCTTGCTCACAGGGGGTCGTTTTGACCGTTGGGGTTTTTCCATAATTATTGTATGGCCTTGCCTTACAATATAAAGCGCCTTGGGGCAACTGTTTGTTGTGATTTGGCGCTATATAAAAAAATTGATTGATTGATTGATTGACATATTGTTGTGTGACATACGAGGTCTGTGAGAAAAGTATCCAACCTTTTTATTTTTTTCAAAAACTATATGGATTTAAATCATGTGCGCTTGCATCAGACAAGCTTGAACCTTCGTGCGCATGTGTGAGTTTTTTCATGCCTGTCGGTTGCGTCATTCGCCTGTGGGCAGGCTTTGAGTGAGCACTGGTCCACCCCCCTTTTTATTGTTTAGGAATGGCGGAGCGACTGCCGCTTTGTTCCATGAAAATTTTTTCAGAAACTCTGCCAGACAGCCAGATGGAAACCATTTGGAAGATTCAGGTGGCTTTCGGTGAAGATTCTATCGGTATCACATGGATTAAGGACCATTAAAACTGGATTAAAAACGGCCCACGGAGGCGGAGGGTGCACCACGCCCCGAGCGGCCATCGACAGGCTGGAACGAGCAGATCACTTCCAAATTTAAGGCTCTGTTGATGCAGGACGTCGTGTGACTAGCAGAGAAGTTTCAGAAGAGGTCGGGATCAGCACTTTATCGGCACATTCCACTGTTAAAGGAGATTTTGTAATGAAAGACGTGCGGACGGATTCGCGCGTCTAGACGCAGCCGCTCATGGCGCTGGACAAACAACACCTCCGTGTTGGAAGTCTCACAGGACAAGTTGGAACTATGCCCAGCTGTTAAAAAATTTCTCGGATACTCACTCGACTGAAAAGCCATCGAAAGCCGTCTGAATCTTACGAATGATTTCCAACACGGAGGTGTTTTTTTGTTGAGCGTTTTTTGTTGAGCGGCTCTGTGCCGATGCGCGAAATCCTCCGCACGTCTTTCATTACAAAATCTCCTGTAACAGTGGAATGTGCCGCAAAAGTGCTATGTCCAGCTCTCTTGCCATTTCTGTGGTAGTCACACGATGTCCCGGATCAACACAGCGTTCAGTTTAGAAATGATCTGGTCGTTCCAGCCTGTCGATGGCCGCTCGGTGCGCCGAGCGCCCTCTGCCGCTGTGGGCAGTCTTTAAAAAGGTTTTAACACACCTTAATCCGTGTGACGCCAACAGAATCTCCACCGAAATCCATCTGAATCTTTCGAATGGTCTCCAACTGGCTGTCTCTAACAGTTTCTGAAAAAAATTTCATGGAGCAAAGCGGCAGTCACTCAGCCATTTCACTGACAATAAAATCTGACGAGGGGGGTGGACCAGTGTTCACTCAAACTCTGCCCACAGGCGAATGACGCAACCGACAGGCGTGAAAAAACTCACGCATGCGCACGAAGGTTCAAGCTTGGCTGATGCAAGCGCACATGATTCAAATCCATATAGTTTTTGAAAAAAATAAAAAGGTAAGATAATTATAGTGGGCGATTTTAACATCCACACAGATGCTGAGAATGACAGCCTCAACACTGCATTTAATCTATTATTAGACTCTATTGGCTTTGCTCAAAAAGTAAATGAGTCCACCCACCACTTTAATCATATCTTAGATCTTGTTCTGACTTATGGTATGGAAATAGACGACTTAACAGTATTCCCTGAAAACTCCCTTCTGTCTGATCATTTCTTAATAACATTTACATTTACTCTGATGGACTACCCAGCAGTGGGGAATAAGTTTCATTACACTAGAAGTCTTTCAGAAAGCGCTGTAACTAGGTTTAAGGATATGATTCCTTCTTTATGTTCTCTAATGCCATATACCAACACAGTGCAGAGTAGCTACCTAAACTCTGTAAGTGAGATAGAGTATCTCATCAATAGTTTTACATCCTCATTGAAGACAACTTTGGATGCTGTAGCTCCTCTGAAAAAGAGAGCTTTAAATCAGAAGTGCCTGACTCCGTGGTATAACTCACAAACTCGCAGCTTAAAGCAGATAACCCGTAAGTTGGAGAGGAAATGGCATCTCACTAATTTAGAAGATCTTCACTTAGCCTGGAAAAAGAGTCTGATGCTCTATAAAAAAGCCCTCCGTAAAGCTAGGACATCTTTCTACTCATCACTAATTGAAGAAAATAAGAACAACCCCAGGTTTCTTTTCAGCACTGTAGCCAGGCTGACAAAGAGTCAGAGCTCTATTGAGCTGAGTATTCCATTAACTTTAACTAGTAATGACTTCATGACTTTCTTTGCTAACAAAATTTTAACTATTAGAGAAAAAGTTACTCATAACCATCCCAAAGACGTATCGTTATCTTTGGCTACTTTCAGTGATGCCGGTATTTGGTTAGACTCTTTCTCTCCGATTGTTCTGTCTGAGTTATTTTCATTAGTTACTTCATCCAAACCATCAACATGTTTATTAGACCCCATTCCTACCAGGCTGCTCAAGGAAGCCCTACCATTATTTAATGCTTCGATCTTAAATATGATCAATCTATCTTTGTTAGTTGGCTATGTACCACAGGCTTTTAAGGTGGCAGTAATTAAACCATTACTTAAAAAGCCATCACTTGACCCAGCTATCTTAGCTAATTATAGGTCAATCTCCAACCTTCCTTTTCTCTCAAAAATTCTTGAAAGGGTAGTTGTAAAACAGCTAACTGATCATCTGCAGAGGAATGGTCTATTTGAAGAGTTTCAGTCAGGTTTTAGAATTCATCATAGTACAGAAACAGCATTAGTGAAGGTTACAAATGATCTTCTTATGGCCTCAGACAGTGGACTCATCTCTGTGCTTGTTCTGTTAGACCTCAGTGCTGCTTTTGATACTGTTGACCATAAAATTTTATTACAGAGATTAGAGCATGCCATAGGTATTAAAGACACTGCGCTGCGGTGGTTTGAATCATATTTGTCTAATAGATTACAATTTGTTCATGTAAATGGGGAATCTTCTTCACAGACTAAAGTTAATTATGGAGTTCCACAAGGTTCTGTGCTAGGACCAATTTTATTCACTTTATACATGCTTCCCTTAGGCAGTATTATTAGACGGTATTGCTTAAATTTTCATTGTTACGCAGATGATACTCAGCTTTATCTATCCATGAAGCCAGAGGACACACACCAATTAGCTAAACTGCAGGATTGTCTTACAGACATAAAGACATGGATGACCTCTAATTTCCTGCTTTTAAACTCAGATAAAACTGAAGTTATTGTACTTGGCCCCACAAATCTTAGAAACATGGTGTCTAACCAGATCCTTACTCTGGATGGCATTACCCTGACCTCTAGTAATACTGTGAGAAATCTTGGAGTCATTTTTGATCAGGATATGTCATTCAAAGCGCATATTAAACAAATATGTAGGACTGCTTTTTTGCATTTACGCAATATCTCTAAAATCAGAAAGGTCTTGTCTCAGAGTGATGCTGAAAAACTAATTCATGCATTTATTTCCTCTAGACTGGACTATTGTAATTCATTATTATCAGGTTGTCCTAAAAGTTCCCTAAAAAGCCTTCAGTTAATTCAAAATGCTGCAGCTAGAGTACTGACGGGGACTAGAAGGAGAGAGCATATCTCACCCATATTGGCCTCTCTTCATTGGCTTCCTGTTAATTCTAGAATAGAATTTAAAATTCTTCTTCTTACTTATAAGGTTTTGAATAATCAGGTCCCATCTTATCTTAGGGACCTCGTAGTACCATATCACCCCAATAGAGCACTTCGCTCTCAGACTGCAGGCTTACTTGTAGTTCCTAGGGTTTGTAAGAGTAGAATGGGAGGCAGAGCCTTCAGCTTTCAGGCTCCTCTCCTGTGGAACCAGCTCCCAATTCAGATCAGGGAGACAGACACCCTCTCTACTTTTAAGATTAGGCTTAAAACTTTCCTTTTTGCTAAAGCTTATAGTTAGGGCTGGATCAGGTGACCCTGAACCATCCCTTAGTTATGCTGCTATAGACGTAGACTGCTGGGGGGTTCCCATGATGCATTGTTTCTTTCTCTTTTTGCTCTGTATGCACCACTCTGCATTTAATCATTAGTGATCGATCTCTGCTCCCCTCCACAGCATGTCTTTTTCCTGGTTCTCTCCCTCAGCCCCAACCAGTCCCAGCAGAAGACTGCCCCTCCCTGAGCCTGGTTCTGCTGGAGGTTTCTTCCTGTTAAAAGGGAGTTTTTCCAACCCACTGTAGCCAAGTGCTTGCTCACAGGGGGTCGCTTTGACCGTTGGGGTTTTACATAATTATTGTATGGCCTTGCCTTACAATATAAAGCGCCTTGGGGCAACTGTTTGTTGTGATTTGGCGCTATATTAAAAAAATTGATTGATTGATTGATTGATAAGATGCCTGTTATTGTCATTGAATAAAATTCAACAAAATTTAAATTGCAGCTTCACCTTGTCTAACATAAAACCTCATACAACAATTTAAGACAAAGGACAAAAATACACATTCAACTATATACACAGAGAATACAGTAGGCAAAGAAATGCAACAGGGGATATCAAAAAGTGCTGTACACATAGCAGCTCTATAGAGAAAACTGCTGTGTGCATGACAGTTCTATAAACAAAGTGCAATGTGCCAGGAGCTGCAGACCCTGTAAATAAATAAATAAATAAATAAAACAAGCCAGATATACTGAATGCATGATTACAGTCCCCAAAAAAGTGTGTGTGTGTATGTATATATATATATATATATATATGTGTGTGTGTGTGCGTACGTGTGCATATGTGTCGATAACTACAGAATGATGGGGTGTATATGAAAAACTACAAGGGAGGGGGGCAGGGCTAATAGCTCTGACTGTCTCTCAGTCTATTTGTAGTAACCCTTATATTTCCGTACCGCTTGCCTGATGGAAGTGGTACAAACAGTCTGTGGCCCAGGCAGGGGTGGGCACACATAACCAAAAAATTAACTTTGATAACAGATAATCAGATAACTAAAAAGTTATCTTTGATAAAGATAAAACGATAAACCACCCAAAAATGTATCGTAAGTTACAGATAACTGATAACCAATAAATTCCAGTATTGTCTCTGGTACATTTGTAACTACTAATAAACTGAATTTGAGTTTTAACACCACGATCACTTCTGGTAGCATCAAAAGCGACAACAGACCCAAACAATGAGCCCACACTTCTTTCTTTGAACATCTTGCTAGAAGCTCTTGTTTACTACACAACTTCCAACACAGAAGCAAGCTGAGAGCAGCCACAAAGCCCAGCTCTCTACCAATCACAACACTCCGGTCAGGCAGTGCTGACTTATGGTTTTGATTTAGAAAAAACATTAATACCGACAGAATAACTCCATTAATGACAATTCTGTCATTTGTAAAAAAAAATTTAAATATAACATACATCTTTTAATGTTGAATAATGCACTAATTCTTAAGTTTTATAAAAAACACAGACAGATCACAAAGGATTATGGGTAAAATGTGCCTCTGCTAAACACTGATTGGTTCAATCATTCATTATGTAAACCAACACGTTAATGTGACGTGTGTTGTGTGTTGGTGTTTACAGATAAATGTGCTTTTGTAAAATATTCCATTTTTTTTATTTGTAAAAACAGGCATTTTTACAGAGCCCTGGAAGTGTCATTGCAAAATGTTTTGCATGTGGAGAGAATGTGCGCTCATTTTATTATATTGTGTCCTGCGCACGTTTTATGATGTTGTGCGCACGTTTTATTATATAATTGTGCACGCGTTTTATTATATTGTAAAACGTGCACTCAATATTGTCTTGACACATAAATGTTGGCTTTACACTGTGCGAGATTTGGCCCTTTTTCAGATGATTTTTCATTTGTGCGAGAATTTTTTGGACCAAGTTTCAGGTTAATCGCGCATCCTGCATCGTGTAGTGTACATGGAGTAACAAGCTGTGTTTAACATCTCACGACCACCTCCTGATCACCGATCGTATGGTCGAATGAAAATCAAACCTGTTTGATATTATTCTGGTCGGCCGTCGTGAGGGTATCCTGCTGCTGAAGAGCTACAAGCATCCAAGCATGTTTAGCCGCATGTTCTCCTTGAATTGCTGGCTGTCTGAGTGGTGTCCAAAAAATGAGGTGGGCTTCATAGATAATTGGCAAAGCTTCTGGGGAAAACCTGGTCTTGTTAGGAGAGACGGCATCCATCCCACTTTGGATGGAGCAGCTCTCATTTCTAGAAATCTGGCCAATTTTCTTAAATCCTCCAAACAGTGACTATCCAGGGTTGGGACCAGGAAGCAGAGTTGTAGTCTTACACACCTCTCTGCAGCTTCTCTCCCCCTGCCATCCCCTCATTACCCCATCCCCATAGAGACGGTGCCTGCTCCCAGACTACCTGGTTCTCTCCCTCAGCCCCAACCAGTCCCAGCAGAAGACTGCCCCTCCCTGAGCCTGGTTCTGCTGGAGGTTTCTTCCTGTTAAAAGGGAGTTTTTCCTTCCCACTGTAGCCAAGTGCTTGCTCACAGGGGGTCGTTTTGACCGTTGGGGTTTTACATAATTATTGTATGGCCTTGCCTTACAATATAAAGCGCCTTGGGGCAACTGTTTGTTGTGATTTGGCGCTATATAAAAAAATTGATTGATTGATCCAACCACTTGCACTGTGCATGTGCAAACACCGAGACCTGTCTTGTAATGGGGTTTTTTTGTTGTTGTTGTTTTGTTTTATTTTTAAACTTTGATGTGTCCCATCGAGAGTTTTTGTAAATTAAGTTTGGAAAAAAAGCTTACATTTTGCTTCTGGAAACAAGAGTCCGACCTGTGGTTTTTGAACGTACGTGTGTGAGAACATACTGTAAATCAAGCGCTCTGAACTTTTACACCGTGTGGTTCTGTGGCACAGTTTGAACTGAAACCAAGTACAGTAATTAAAAAATATCATACAGTGTCTGCCCAGCTTTAGGATGAATACTGCCATGAACTGCCATGACCACTATTGGCCAGTGGATGGCAGTAGAGACTGTGAACAGTTGCCAAAACAAAATTCCAGATAATACATTTAAGATGCGTGGAATTTAACAAACGCAAATACAATAACAATGTCTATAAACCCAGAGAATATATTCACAATGGACTGCATTTATATAGCACTTTTCCATCTGCATCAGACGCTCAAAGCGCTTTACAATTATGCCTCATATTCACCCCGATGTCAGGGTGCTGCCATACAAGGTGCTCACTACACACCGGGAGCAATAGGGGATTACAGGCCTTGCCCAAGGGCCCTTAGTGATTTTCCAGTCAGGCAGGGATTTGAGCCCATGATCTTCTGGACTCAAGCCCAACACCTTAACCACTAGACCATCACCTCAGGTGATGGGGGAATTGGGGGAGGACCATCACCTCCCCCAATTCACAAGAGTTTTAGGCACTAGAGTTTAATACTGTTGTCCGTGGAGCCTGATTAGAGTGTCTGAAATCAATCAATCAATCAATTTTTTTATATAGCGCCAAATCACAACAAACAGTTGCCCCAAGGCGCTTTATATTGTAAGGCAAGGCCATACAATAATTATGTAAAACCCCAACGGTAAAAACGACCCCCTGTGAGCAAGCACTTGGCTACAGTGGGAAGGAAAAACTCCCTTTTAACAGGAAGAAACCTCCAGCAGAACCAGGCTCAGGGAGGGGCAGTCTTCTGCTGGGACTGGTTGGGGCTGAGGGAGAGAACCAGGAAAAAGACATGCTGTGGAGGGGAGCAGAGATCGATCACTAATGATTAAATGCAGAGTGGTGCATACAGAGCAAAAAGAGAAAGAAACAATGCATCATGGGAACCCCCCAGCAGTCTACGTCTATAGCAGCATAACTAAGGGATGGTTCAGGGTCACCTGATCCAGCCCTAACTATAAGCTTTAGCAAAAAGGAAAGTTTTAAGCCTAATCTTAAAAGTAGAGAGGGCGTCTGTCTCCCTGATCTGAATTGGGAGCTGGTTCCACAGGAGAGGAGCCTGAAAGCTGAAGGCTCTGTCTCCCATTCTACTCTTACAAACCCTAGGAACTACAAGTAAGCCTGCAGTCTGAGAGCGAAGCGCTCTATTGAATATATTGAATAGTTTCTCATAGAAGCAGCTCTCTTCTGTTTGCAGAGGGTAGAATGATACATTTGTTAGGAAACTTTTAACAGGTAGGTGCTCAACTGATTTTAAATTTTAAAAATGTTTGCCGCTGTTCAGCTTTGTTTACTACGTTATCAGTCTAAAAGTTATCGGACAAAAATTTATCGCAAGATAATTAGTTCGATGATGGTTTTTAAAGTTATCTAAAAAGATAATCTGATAATAAAAACATTATCTTCGATAATTATCTGTTATCAGAACTGTGCCCACCACTGGGCCCGGGTGACTGGGGTCTGCAGCAATAGATCTGGCCCTTTTCTTGACACGACCCTCATAAATGGAGTCCAAGTCTGGCAGGGAGCAGCCAACAATGCCCTGTGCTGTCCTCACCACCCGCGCCAGACTCTTCTTCTCCTGGACCGTACAGCTGCCGTACCACACAGTCACACTGAGACAGAGGATGCTCTCTATTGTGACCCTGTAAAAGTTTGCCAGCAGTCGGGAGGATAGTCCAGTGCGTTTCAGTTTCCTGAGGAAGAAGAGCCTTTGTTGCGCCTTCTTCACCAGATGGGAGGTGTTCATACACCAAGACAGATCAGATGTAATATGGAGGCCCAGAAATTTGATGTTATCCACACGCTCCACCACTTCTCCGCCTATGAGGAGGGGGACGTGGTCTGTTTTCTTGGCCATCCTAAAATCCACAGTGACCTCCTTGGTCTTCCCTATCTTGCTATCTGACCATAGTTTTTCTGATTGGGAAACTCCTTAATGATCTTTACAGGGAGGATAGCATCAATACAGAACTGGATGTAACCCAGGACAGATGATGTATATTCTTCCAGGTCCGCCCCATCCCTAAACACACTCCACTTCGTATCCTTAAAACAGTCCTGTAGTGCGGAGGAGGCCTCATCAGACCAAACTTGAACTGTCCTGATGGTTGGTATTGATCTACAAACCAAAGGCTTATAAGCAGGAATCAGCTCCACTGAACTGTGGTCGGACATGCCCAGATGTGGTGCTGCTACAGCCTTGTAAGCACCAGGAATATTACAATATACCTGATCCAAAATATTACTGTCTCAGGTAGGGAAGTTTATGTACTTATGAAATTTAGGAAACACCGCCATTAATTCAACGTGATTAAAATCTCCAGCCACAATCACAGCCGCCTCTGGGTTGGTGTTCATCTGCCCAATAACCAGGCCATACAGCACCTCTAACTCTACTTTAGCATTTGCCCGTGGTGGTATATAGACAGTTACAATCACAATAGACGAGAGCTCTCTCACCAGCTTAAAAGGTCTGCATTTCTCCGCCAAGTATTCTAAATCAGGAGAGCAGAATGTTGCAACAATATATGTGGCTGTGCACCAAAGATTGTTTACATACCGCGCCATGCGCCCACCTCTGCTCTTACCCGAAGCCACAGTCCTGTCCGCCCGGAAGAGAGAGCGCCCCCCCTATCTCCACCGCTGTATCTGGGATGTTATCATCGAGCCAGGTCTCTGGAACAGCGGCCACACAACTGTCCATTCTTTGTGAGATAATCCTGAGTCGGATCTCGTCAATCTTGTTGGCAAGAGCCCTGGTATTGGCAAGGAAAAGACTAGGAAGCGCCGGTCTGTATGGGCTAGCTTGTAGCCAAGCATGCAAGCCGGCTCTCTTACCCCTTTTCTGTTTACGAAAACGCCGTCTCCTGGGCAGCTGCGTGGAAAAAATCATAGGCTCAGTAGTCCTTTGCAACTCCGGTAAAATAAAGTCCAGTTTCGGGGATATGTGAAGCCTGCACTGTAGCCCAATATTCCATAATTCCGACCTACTGTACTGCACTAGTGCCTCCACTACAATTGTGTACATAGACATGAGTAAAAACAAACAAACAAACAAATGAACAGAAGCATAGCCACGGGAGCTGCAAGCCGCAGCATATACACGTGCCGCCATCACAAATAGGAAGAGTCTCAAGAGTAACTCGGCACTATATCACCAATCTTATCAAAGTTTGTCTTGCTTAGGATTTTGACTCATGTGCGTTAAAATACACAGCAACAACATGCCATGACACTCAACGTGACACAACCCCCCCCCCCAAAAAAATGCTTTACAACCAATAAGCAGTCTGAAGTCTGAAATTAGCTGTGCTTTTGTGACATACCACATGAATAAAACTATATATTAGATATCAACATGTTGTAAATTTTGTTAATTTTGTAAAGAAGAGCGTCTGACTTTACTCTGCGTCTGTCTGCACTCATCTGTTAAATTAGAGCGATATCAACAACATTCCCTGATCAATCACAGAGTGGAATCCATGTCACCTTGTGACATCACCTTTTCATAGATCACAGCTTTGGCTTTGCATTTTCATCATCATTGTCCACATAATTTGTTCATAAGAATGTTTTTTCAAAAAAAGGAAAATCCAAGGCTTCCTTCTCTGTATCATCTGCATCATTTCAACACTCGCATTTCTCTAATTTAATTTTTTTGTCCTCCATTAGCTTACGTTCCATTTATTGCTTCCTCCCTGTTTTTCTCCTCCTGTCCTTCCTGATTCTCCTTCTGTTCCTGAGTTTAATTTGATGCTGCCGGTTTAATGGTATAATCTGTCATTTTTTCAAACCTGAGGCTGAAGACATGAGAAGAATGACACAGAGTGTACAACTCAGCCAAGCCTGAATACACAGATGACTGCATGTTCGCAGCCCGATTTCTTACGATGCTGTAACTTCATTACCCGTTTCTGACCAGTGCCAACCTCCTGTGCTGAGAAATGAAGCCACCGCAGAAGAGGCTAATCTTGCAGGTCCTTAAATGGCCACTTGAGGCCATTTAAGAGCGAGTCAATCCAAAAAAAGGATGCCTGTGTAAAAATCCCCAACGGTGCAGCTGAAATAAACATGTTTACAACCTGGTACAAAAACAAACAAACAAACAAAAGCTGTCTCCATACAGGAACTAGTTTCCTTGTTGATGACAACTGTATAGGTAATTATTTTTTTTAAATAACTCATCAGTAAATAAATGGAGAGCATTATAAAGCACTTTTCATCAATCAATCAATCAATTTTATTTATATAGCGCCAAATCACAACAAACAGTTGCCCCAAGGCGCTTTATATTGTAAGGCAAGGCCATACAATAATTACGTAAAAACCCCAACGGTCAAAACGACCCCCTGTGAGCAAGCACTTGGCGACAGTGGGAGGAAAAAATCCCTTTTAACAGGAAGAAACCTCCAGCAGAACCAGGCTCAGGGAGGGGCAGTCTTCTGCTGGGACTGGTTGGGGCTGAGGGAGAGAACCAGGAAAAAGACATGTTGTGGAGGGGGGCAATCAATCAATCAATCAATTTTTTTATATAGCGCCAAATCACAACAAACAGTTGCCCCAAGGCGCTTTATATTGTAAGGCAAGGCCATACAATAATTATGTGTAAAACCCCAACGGTCAAAACGACCCCCTGTGAGCAAGCACTTGGCTACAGTGGGAAGGAAAAACTCCCTTTTAACAGGAAGAAACCTCCAGCAGAACCAGGCTCAGGGAGGGGCAGTCTTCTGCTGGGACTGGTTGGGGCTGAGGGAGAGAACCAGGAAAAAGACATGCTGTGGAGGGGAGCAGAGATCGATCACTAATGATTAAATGGGGTGATATGGTACTACGAGGTCCCTAAGATAAGATGGGACCTGATTATTCAAAACCTTATAAGTAAGAAGAAGAATTTTAAATTCTATTCTAGAATTAACAGGAAGCCAATGAAGAGAGGCCAATATGGGTGAGATATGCTCTCTCCTTCTAGTCCCCGTCAGTAGTCTAGCTGCAGCATTTTGAATTAACTGAAGGCTTTTTAGGGAACTTTTAGGACAACCTGATAATAATGAATTACAATAGTCCAGCCTAGAGGAAATAAATGCATGAATTAGTTTTTCAGCATCACTCTGAGACAAGACCTTTCTAATTTTAGAGATATTGCGTAAATGCAAAAAAGCAGTCCTACATATTTGTTTAATATGCGCTTTGAATGACATATCCTGATCAAAAATGACTCCAAGATTTCTCACAGTATTACTAGAGGTCAGGGTAATGCCATCCAGATTAAGGATCTGGTTAGACACCATGTTTCTAAGATTTGTGGGGCCAAGTACAATAACTTCAGTTTTATCTGAGTTTAAAAGCAGGAAATTAGAGGTCATCCATGTCTTTATGTCTGTAAGACAATCCTGCAGTTTAGCTAATTGGTGTGTGTCCTCTGGCTTCATGGATAGATAAGCTGGGTATCATCTGCGTAACAATGAAAATTTAAGCAATACCGTCTAATAATACTGCCTAAGGGAAGCATGTATAAAGTGAATAAAATTGGTCCTAGCACAGAACCTTGTGGAACTCCATAATTAACTTTAGTCTGTGAAGAAGATTCCCCATTTACATGAACAAATTGTAATCTATTAGACAAATATGATTCAAACCACCGCAGCGCAGTGCCTTTAATACCTATGGCATGCTCTAATCTCTGTAATAAAATTTTATGGTCAACAGTATCAAAGCAGCACTGAGGTCTAACAGAACAAGCACAGAGATGAGTCCACTGTCCGAGGCCATAAGAAGATCATTTGTAACCTTCACTAATGCTGTTTCTGTACTATGATGAATTCTAAAACCTGACTGAAACTCTTCAAATAGACCATTCCTCTGCAGATGATCAGTTAGCTGTTTTACAACTACCCTTTCAAGAATTTCTGAGAGAAAAGGAAGGTTGGAGATTGGCCTATAATTAGCTAAGATAGCTGGGTCAAGTAATGGCTTTTTAAGTAATGGTTTAATTACTGCCACCTTAAAAGCCTGTGGTACATAGCCAACTAACAAAGATAGATTGATCATATTAAGATCGAAGCATTAAATAATGGTAGGGCTTCCTTGAGCAGCCTGGTAGGAATGGGGTCTAATAAACATGTTGATGGTTTGGATGAAGTAACTAATGAAAATAACTCAGACAGAACAATCGGAGAGAAAGAGTCTAACCAAATACCGGCATCACTGAAAGCAGCCAAAGACAACGATACGTCTTTGGGATGGTTATGAGTAATTTTTTCTCTAATAGTTAAAATTTTGTTAGCAAAGAAAGTCATGAAGTCATTACTAGTTAAAGTTAATGGAATACTCAGCTCAATAGAGCTCTGACTCTTTGTCAGCCTGGCTACAGTGCTGAAAAGAAACCTGGGGTTGTTCTTATTTTCTTCAATTAGTGATGAGTAGAAAGATTGTCCTAGCTTTACGGAGGGCTTTTTTATAGAGCAACAGACTCTTTTTCCAGGCTAAGTGAAGATCTTCTAAATTAGTGAGACGCCATTTCCTCTCCAACTTACGGGTTATCTGCTTTAAGCTACGAGTTTGTGAGTTATACCACGGAGTCAGGCACTTCTGATTTAAAGCTCTCTTTTTTAGAGGAGCTACAGCATCCAAAGTTGTCTTCAATGAGGATGTAAAACTATTGACGAGATACTCTATCTCACTTACAGAGTTTAGGTAGCTACTCTGCACTGTGTTGGTATATGGCATTAGAGAACATAAAGAAGGAATCATATCCTTAAACCTAGTTACAGCGCTTTCTGAAAGACTTCTAGTGTAATGAAACTTATTCCCCACTGCTGGGTAGTCCATCAGAGTAAATGTAAATGTTATTAAGAAATGATCAGACAGAAGGGAGTTTTCAGGGAATACTGTTAAGTCTTCTATTTCCATACCATAAGTCAGAACAAGATCTAAGATATGATTAAAGTGGTGGGTGGACTCATTTACTTTTTGAGCAAAGCCAATAGAGTCTAATAATAGATTAAATGCAGTGTTGAGGCTGTCATTCTCAGCATCTGTGTGGATGTTAAAATCGCCCACTATAATTATCTTATCTGAGCTAAGCACTAAGTCAGACAAAAGGTCTGAAAATTCACAGAGAAACTCACAGTAACGACCAGGTGGACGATAGATAATAACAAATAAAACTGTTTTTTGGGACTTCCAATTTGGATGGACAAGACTAAGAGTCAAGCTTTCAAATGAATTAAAGCTCTGTCTGGGTTTTTGATTAATTAATAAGCTGGAATGGAAGATTGCTGCTAATCCTCCGCCCCGGCCCGTGCTACGAGCATTCTGACGGTTAGTGTGACTTGGGGGTGTTGACTCATTTAAACTAACATATTCATCCTGCTGTAACCAGGTTTCTGTAAGGCAGAATAAATCAATATGTTGATCAATTATTATATCATTTACCAACAGGGACTTAGAAGAGAGAGACCTAATGTTTAATAGACCACATTTAACTGTTTTAGTCTGTGGTGCAGTTGAAGGTGCTATATTATTTTTTCTTTTTGAATTTTTATGCTTAAATAGATTTTTGCTGGTTATTGGTAGTCTGGGAGCAGGCACCGTCTCTACGGGGATGGGGTAATGAGGGGATGGCAGGGGGAGAGAAGCTGCAGAGAGGTGTGTAAGACTACAACTCTGCTTCCTGGTCCCAACCCTGGATAGTCATGGTTTGGAGGATTTAAGAAAATTGGCCAGATTTCTAGAAATGAGAGCTGCTCCATCCAAAGTGGGATGGATGCCGTCTCTCCTAA
Source organism: Thalassophryne amazonica (assembly GCF_902500255.1). NCBI lineage: Eukaryota > Metazoa > Chordata > Actinopteri > Batrachoidiformes > Batrachoididae > Thalassophryne > Thalassophryne amazonica. The sequence continues at coordinate 2,359,796 of NC_047114.1, read as the reverse complement.
CAAGACCAGGTTTTCCCCAGAAGCTTTGCCAATTATCTATGAAGCCCACCTCATTTTTTGGACACCACTCAGACAGCCAGCAATTCAAGGAGAACATGCGGCTAAACATGTCACTCCTCGTCCGATTGGGGAGGGGCCCAGAGAAAACTACAGAGTCCGACATTGTTTTTGCAAAGTTACACACCGATTTAATGTTAATTTTAGTGACCTCCGATTGGCGTAACCGGGTGTCATTACTGCCGACGTGAATTACAATCTTACCAAATTTACGCTTAGCCTTAGCCAGCAGTTTCAAATTTCCTTCAATGTCGCCTGCTCTGGCCCCCGGAAGACAATTGACTATGGTTGCTGGTGTTGCTAACTTCACATTTCTCAAACAGAGGCGCCAATAACCAGAGTTTGTTCTTTGGCGGGTGTGTCGTCGAGTGGGGAAAAACGGTTAGAGATGTGAACGGGTTGGCGGTGTACACGGGGCTTCTGTTTAGGGCTACGCTTCCTCCTCACAGTCACCCAGTCAGCCTGATTTCCCGGCTGCTCGGGATCTGCCAGGGGGTAACTAACGGCGGCTAAGCTACCTTGGTCCGCACCGACTACAGGGGCCTGGCTAGCTGTAGAATTTTCCATGGTGCGGAGCCGAGTCTCCAATTCGCCCAGCCTGGCCTCCAAAGCTACGAATAAGCTACACTTATTACAAGTACCGTTACTGCTAAAGGAGGCCAAGGAATAACTAAACATTTCACACCCAGAGCAGAAAAGTGCAGGAGAGACAGGAGAAGCCGCCATGCTAAATCGGCTAAGAGCTAGTAGCTACGCTAAGCTAGTGGATTCCTAAAAACACGCAAAGTGAATAATGTGTAAATAATTTAGAGGTGATTCAGCAGAAGGAGTGCTTTAGTTAAGGCACGTAAAGATTACACTGTGAAACAAATCGTAATCTAGATAACTCGATCAATCTAACTGCGCAGATTAAACAGCTAACAGATACAGAAAAACACAGCTGTGCTCCGGAACAGGAAGTGATACAATACCGCAGTGAGAGCCACCCACCAGAGATCGATCACTAATGATTAAATGCAGAGTGGTGCATACAGAGCAAAAAGAGAAAGAAACACTCAGTGCATCATGGGAACCCCCCAGCAGTCTAAGTCTATAGCAGCATAACTAAGGGATGGTTCAGGGTCACTTGATCCAGCCCTAACTATAAGCTTTAGCAAAAAGGAAAGTTTTAAGCCTAATCTTAAAAGTAGAGAGGGTGTCTGTCTCCCTGATCTGAATTGGGAGCTGGTTCCACAGGAGAGGAGCCTGAAAGCTGAAGGCTCTGCCTCCCATTCTACTCTTACAAACCCTAGGAACTACAAGTAAGCCTGCAGTCTGAGAGCGAAGCGCTCTATTGGGGTGATTATGGTACTACGAGGTCCCTAAGATAAGATGGGACCTGATTATCTAAACCTTATAAGTAGAAGAAGAATTTAAATTCTATTCTAGAATTAACAGGAAGCCAATGAAGAGAGGCCAATATGGGTGAGATATGCTCTCTCCTTCTAGTATCATGAGTATCAGCTGAGTATCATCTGCGTAACAATGAAAATTTAAGCAATACCGTCTAATATACTGCCTAAGGGAAGCATGTATAAAGTGAATAAAATTGGTCCTAGCACAGAACCTTGTGGAACTCCATAATTAACCTTAGTCTGTGAAGAAGATTCCCCATTTACATGAATAAATTGCAATCTATTAGATAATATGATTCAAACCACCGCAGTGCAGTGCCTTTAATACCTATGGCATGCTCTAATCTCTGTAATAAAATTTATGGTCAACAGTATCAAAAGCAGCACTGAGGTCTAACAGAACAAGCACAGAGATGAGTCCACTGTCTGAGGCCATAAGAAGATCATTTGTAACCTTCACTAATGCTGTTTCTGTACTACGATGAATTCTAAAACCTGACTGAAAGTCTTCAAATAGACCATTCCTCTGCAGATGATCAGTTAGCTGTTTTACAACTACCCTTTCAAGAATGTTTGAGAGAAAAGGAAGGTTGGAGATTGGCCTATAATTAGCTAAGATAGCTGGGTCAAGTGATGGCTTTTAAGCAACAGACTCTTTTTCCAGGCTAAGTGAAGATCTTCTAAATTAGTGAGACACCATTTCCTCTCCAACTTACGGGTTATCTGCTTTAAGCTGCGAGTTTGTGAGTTATACCACGGAGTCAGGCACTTCTGATTTAAAGCTCTCTTTTTCAGAGGAGCTACAGCATCCAAAGTTGTCTTCAATGAGGATGTAAAACTATTGACGAGATACTCTATCTCACTTACAGAGTTTAGGTAGCTACTCTGCACTGTGTTGTTATATGGCATTAGAGAACATAAAGAAGGAATCATATCCTTAAACCTAGTTACAGCGCTTTCTGAAAGACTTCTAGTGTAATGAAACTTATTCCCCACTGCTGGGTAGTCCATCAGAGTAAATGTAAATGTTATTAAGAAATGATCAGACAGAAGGGAGTTTTCAGGGAATACTGTTAAGTCTTCAATTTCCATACCATAAGTCAGAACAAGATCTAAGATATGATTAAAGTGGTGGGTGGACTCATTTACATTTTGAGCAAAGCCAATTGAGTCTAATCCTTACTCTGGATGGCATTACCCTGACCTCTAGTAATACTGTGAGAAATCTTGGAGTCATTTTTGATCAGGATATGTCATTCAAAGCGCATATTAAACAAATATGTAGGACTGCTTTTTTTGCATTTACGCAATATCTCTAAAATCAGAAAGGTCTTGTCTCAGAGTGATGCTGAAAAACTAATTCATGCATTTATTTCCTCTAGGCTGGACTACTGTAATTCATTATTATCAGGTTGTCCTAAAAGTTCCCTAAAAAGCCTTCAGTTAATTCAAAATGCTGCAGCTAGAGTACTGACGGGGACTAGAAGGAGAGAGCATATCTCACCCATATTGACCTCTCTTCATGGCTTCCTGTTAATTCTAGAATAGAATTTAAAATTCTTCTTCTTACTTATAAGGTTTTGAATAATCAGGTCCCATCTTATCTTAGGGACCTCGTAGTACCATATCACCCCAATAGAGCGCTTCGCTCTCAGACTGCAGGCTTACTTGTAGTTCCTAGGGTTTGTAAGAGTAGAATGGGAGGCAGAGCCTTCAGCTTTCAGGCTCCTCTCCTGTGGAACCAGCTCCCAATTCAGATCAGGAGACAGACACCCTCTCTACTTTTAAGATTAGGCTTAAAACTTTCCTTTTGCTAAAGCTTATAGTTAGGGCTGGATCAGATGACCCTGAACCATCCCTTAGTTATGCTGCTATAGACGTAGACTGCTGGGGGTTCCCATGATGCACTGTTTCTTTCTCTTTTTGCTCTGTATGCACCACTCTGCATTTAATCATTAGTGATCGATCTCTGCTCCCCTCCACAGCATGTCTTTTTCCTGGTTCTCTCCCTCAGCCCCAACCAGTCCCAGCAGAAGACTGTCCCTCCCTGAGCCTGGTTCTGCTGGAGGTTTCTTCCTGTTAAAAGGGAGTTTTTCCTTCCCACTGTAGCCAAGTGCTTGCTCACAGGGGGTCGTTTTGACCGTTGGGGTTTTACATAATTATTGTATGGCCTTGCCTTACAATATAAAGTGCCTTGGGGCAACTGTTTGTTGTGATTTGGCGCTATATAAAAAAATTGATTGATTGATTGATAATAATAGATTAAATGCAGTGTTGAGGCTGTCATTCTCAGCATCTGTGGGGATGTTAAAATCGCCCACTATAATTATCTTATCTGAGCTAAGCACTAAGTCAGACAAAAGGTCTGAAAATTCACAGAGAAACTCACAGTAACGACCAGGTGGATGATAGATAACAACAAATAAAACTGGTTTTTGGGACTTCCAATTTGGATGGACAAGACTAAGAGTCAAGCTTTCAAATGAATTAAAGCTCTGTCTGGGTTTTTGATTAATTAATAAGCTGGAATGGAAGATTGCTGCTAATCCTCCGCCTCAGCCCGTGCTACAAGCATTCTGGCAGTTAGTGTGAAAATGCTGTAGTACACATGCCAGGCCTGTATGCAGCACTGTAACCCTTCTATAAAAATGGAGAAGAAGACATGGAGCTAGCAATGAAAGATAAATCTTTAGAAGCCGTTCACGGATTAAATAAAGTCTTTTTTAATCTGACCTGTTGCCTGGATTCATCATCACAGATGAAAACTGTTCTCCCCGTAACACCCTTGTTTTGGAAGATGACGTCTGGAAATGCGTTAATTCGTTATGACGGAAATTACTTGTTAAGGGGTTTTTTAAAGAAGTTTTTTAAAGAAGTCCCTCAGTGTTGTCTGCTCCGGGTGAGTTTCTCTGGGTGAGCTGGAGGACGCCGGTACTTTGTCCCACCAACAAGAAGAAAAAAATAATAATATGCTAAATTACACCGTTAACAACATGTTACAGAGGCAGGGCGATGACATCATCCTTTCAGTTTTCCAGTAAGACACTTCTGGCATTTCCAGATTTATGTGATTAGATAAATATTCCACTCATAAAGGAAAATAAACATTCATCAACAGAACTGATTGTTTTACACAAAATGAGTGTAACGTGACGTTCAATAACATCACGTTCACCAATGTCATGATAATACATTTCATTTATAATGCACCTTTCATTGATAAAAATCTCAAAGTGCTACAGGAAAAAAATAAATCCAAGGATAAATAAGAGAATTAAAAACAGAAATCTTAAGATAAAACCAAGAATAAAATAATGAAATAGAATAAAAAGACTAAGATGCAACAGATTCAAATTATTGAGACCTGATAGGATATTGATAGGCCTGATATTGATAGGACCTGTCTAAACAGGTATGTCTTTAGGCTTTTTTAAAAGCTTCCACAGTCTGTGGAGCCCTCTGGTGGTCAGGGAGGGGTGTTACAAATATGGGAGGCAGCTGACAGAAGGACCTGTCTCCCATGGTGTGAACTTTGGCGCGAAGGGGATGGATAAGATTAGTGTTATATGAACAGAGGGAACGGCAGGATGTGTGGGAACTGAGGAGGTCTTTGAGGTAAATGGGGGCATTGCCATGGATGCAGTGGTGGGTGATGAGAGTAATCTTCAATTTCAATTTCAATTTATTTCATTTATATAGCGCCAAATCACAACAGAGTTGCCTCAAAGTGCTTCACACAGGTAAGGTCTAATCTTACCAACCCCCAGAGCAACAGTGGTAAGGAAAAACTCCCTCTGAGGAAGAAACTCAAGCAGACCAGACTCAAAGGGGTGACCCTCTGCTTGGGCCATGATACAAACATAAATTACAGAACAATTCACGGACGAATATACAAGAAATGCTATTGGCACACAGGACAGGAGGGTCGCCAACACGAATACATCTCCATCTCTGGATGGAGCTGCACCTTAAACAGAGAGAAAAAACAGAATCAGAATCTTTTATTCATGTTGTATTATGGGGTGTTGTGAGCCGAACCCTGAGGGAAAAATCAATTTACTCCACTTTGGAATAAGGCCTGCAAAATGGAAGTGAAGATGAAAAGTGAACACAGAAGTGGAAAAAGTGAAGCGCAGTGAACACCTTCCAGATACACTGTAATTGAAATGAATCAAAAGTACAGAAATTGTATTATGCCATCCAGAAATCACGCTGTATGCAGCAGCCTGCTAATCTTAAAATGGATTCTATAGGAGATGGGGAGCCAGTGAAGTTATGGTGTTCCTCTTTACGTTCTCTCATCAGAATTCTAGTTGCACTGTTTTGAATGTATTGGAGGCTTTGAAGGTTTTCCCACAGAGATCCCAAAGAGAAGGGAGTTACAGTGGTCAAGCCAGGAGGAGACAAAGGCATGGATGAGTTTTTCAGCATCAACGATGACGTCGTGCTGCAAGTGAGTGTACTTTAAAGTTGCTGAAATGGTTTGGTCTTTACTGCCCAAATATCAACGAGTGGAAGTGGAAAGAAGTGAAGTCTGCGTCGCCTAAAGAACCACCTGAGGAACAGCAGAAGGCACAGACAAACCAGTGACCCGGGGTCACTCCTGGCAATTAACCCTCAGAGAACACAGCCTCTGGACAGCAACCAAATCATTGATCATTGATCATTTTGCTCTTAACCACAACAACAGACACAATGTACTGTTATGAAGACATCAATGGTAGAGGAAAGATTTTCTCTCTCCCTGCCGTTAGCATTTTTCTCCTTTAGGCTACATGTGGAGGTCTGTGGATATTGTACTGAACAGTAGGTTTGCGTTTGTGATTTTTGGTTGTTCTGTATGTCATTAGTGACTGTCACAGATCAGAATGTAGCTAGTGTACGCACGTCTGTGAATGTGGCAGAGGTGTAGCACAGAGGGAGGTGATGGTCTAGTGGTTAAGCGTTGGGCTTGAGACCAGAGGATCGTTGGTTCAAATCCCAGCCTGACCCGAAAATCACTAAGGGCCCTTGAGCAAGGTCCTTAATCCCTGAGTTGCTCCTGGTGTGTAGTGAGCACCTCGTGTGGCAGCAGCCTGACATCCTGGTACCCTGGCTTGATCGTCTGATGCAGATGGACAAGCGCTATATCAATCAATCAATCAATCAATTTTTTATATAGCGCCAAATCACAACAAACCCCAAGGCGCTTTACATTGTAAGGCAAGGCCATACAATAATTACGGAAAAACCCCAACGGTCAAAACGACCCCCTGTGAGCAAGCACTTGGCTACAGTGGGAAGGTCCATTTAGAGCCGTCGTGACACACGAGCCTCATAAAAATGCCAAGCTGCAGAAAAAAATCTCTGGAGCCGCCATTGACCGAGGATCCTCTGGTCTCAAGCCCAACGCTTAACCACGAGACCATCACCTCAGTTTAAACTATTTTAAGACACAAAGTTATGAAGAATAGAGGCATGGTCACTTTGACTGACAGGTTCTGTTCTGCGTCCAGAACCACAGATTTGACCATGTTTGTCCTTTTTGAGCATTTTACGTATTACAAATATCTGAGATATTATGGCTTTCTGTACGGTTAATTGTAATAACGTATCATCTGTGAACTCTGTGCTCCAGAGTGAAATTTCAGTATTAAGTTTTAATTGAATTTTTATAATAAAGCCTTTATTGTCACTGTAAATAACACTTGCAATGAAATTCATCCTCTGCATTTAACCATCCTAATTACAGTTAGACATGATGTAACCACTAGGGGCAGTGGGCTGGCCTGCAGGGACCAAGTCCAGATGTAGAGATACTGCCTTGCTCAGAGGCAGACTTAACTTGTATCCACAGAGGTTAATAATGAGAACTAGAGTCCGCACTCCCAGTGCTGCCAACTAAATGTGAACGTCCTTCATGGACAGCGTCATGGTCCCTCCTAACCGGATGCCTGGATGTTAATGGATTTTTAATGCAGATATGCGAGTGAACACACACGGAAAAAAGCTTGCAAAATACGTATTAAAATGCCGTTCTGAATTTATGTCAGGAAAGTATTAAACTTACTCTGACACTCACACATTCCCAATATTAGTGTTGAAAGTTAAGCCTGGGTCCCACCGAATAATAAGCCATGAATAATGAGCCACACATGGGTGTGTAGTGATTATTCAAAGAATGACCTGCATTTTTCATCTACCACATATCCACTACTAAGCGCCTCTACGTGCCTCGCTGTACCCCGCATGTGCCACGTAGCAGCTTCTAGTGAGCCTCGAATATCAGCCACACTAAGCCAAGTATGAGCCACGTATGAGCCACGTATGAGCCACGTATGAGCCACGCAGTGCCATGTAGTGTGACATCGGTGCACGATCGCACGTTTGGTCCTACTCTCTGCCCCTCCCACACTTGTTTCCTCATGGAGCAAGAAAGAGAGGAAAAAAGTGTCCAGATGAAACAGTCCTCTGTGAATCCAGAAGCAATTAGAGGTGTTTTCAGCATCTAAGGTTTGGCAGAAAATGATTAATCCGCTACAAAATAATTATTTTATATACAGCGTCCAGCGGACAGAACAGGTGCAATTGTGCACGCAAGAGAGCTGCTCCAAAAACAGCCTTTCAGGTCCTGCGTAGCTGCCAGGCACATGGATAATGGGCTTTTAGCAGCCTCGTAAGCGCCACACACACACCTCTAAGTCGACATAGTACCTCACACACAAACTGCCCCACAATGTTGTTGCAAAATTTTGAACATCTTGAAATTAGCGCCACGCTCAGAGAGGAGCCTCATTACTGAAGATAATGCCTCTAAGAGCCACTCAGAGCCACTATTCTCCATCGATAGTTGAATAAATAATTGTGCTGCGTGGCTCATTATTCATCCTTCATTCTTTGGTGGGACCAGGGCTTAAGACAGATCTGATTTGTTCCAGCTGAGACGTCCTCCTGCTGCTGTATTCAACATTGCACGACTCATCAATCCATTACTATATATATATATATGTTTTGGTCCAATCATTTTTAGTCCACTAACATTTTTGCAGACGTAGCTTTTTGTAGTAGATGCACCGTTCTATTCTCTACAGAGAAGAGCTAGTTCTAGAATAAACCACTCTATCCTCTGCAGGCAAAGGAGAACTGGTCATAAACAAGACCAAAAAAAAAAAACTAATTTCTTCTGACCCCATACTAATATGCTGAAAATAGCACCCAAGATCCAGAGGCATACAGTTTTAACTCATGGTTAAAATTTTAACCAAGCTAATTTTGGAAAAGTTATTTAAATTAACGTCACGTCTGAAGTTTTATAAAGTGAAAATATCAGATATATGTTTTAGTTTAAAGCATTGGACTAATTTTGAAGGTTTTAGTGTGGACATGTGTGCCCAGTGCATTCTGGTTCACGACAGGAGAAATGCATTTGAGACACTCTGATCAGGCTCCACAGGGACAACAGCATTAAACTCTTTGTATATTGTGCCTAAAACTCTTGTGAATATATTCTCTGGGTTTATAGATGTTGTTACTGTTTTGTTTTATGTAAAAATGCCAGAAGAAGCTCAGGTTGCTTCTCCAAAAGCCGAACACTCTGTTAAATTGTGATTCAGGCTGTGTGATATAACCGGTGTCAAAATGCATAGAACACTGCCATCTACTGGCGACCGGTTATATCACAGTGTTGTCGACTGCAGGATTTTATCTGTAGGTTTCCAAAACCTGAGAGACCCCACACGTGGAGATAAAAACAAATCATAGATCTGACAGGTTTAGTTGTACAGTGTGTGTGTCAGCCACACGGTAAAAACAACACACACAAACAGATTTCACACACGAACATTCCCAGGTCAGACACCTCGCTTTCTGATTGGCTGCATGTCACATTTAGCTCCTCACGTCCTTCTTAAACACCACACATGGCAAGAATATCTGATAAGATTATATTTAGCTTCATCACGACTGTCGGGGCGTACTTAAGATTGTCGGAAGAGGAAGATCTGGTCCGATATCGGCCTATCTTGCCATGTGAACCAGCCTTGATGTTATGACGCCTCACGGAGCGACTGATTGATCTGTTATACGCTGCACCGAGCCGCTAACCGATAGGATGTTATGATGCCTCACAGAGTGACTGATTGATCTATTAACACCGCACCGAGCCGCTAACCGATTGGATGTTATGATGCCTCACGGAGCGACTGATTGATGTGTTATGACACCGCACCGAGCCGCTAACCGATCGGATGTTATGACGCATCACGGAGCGACTGACTGATCTGTTATAACGCTGCACCAAGCCGCTAACCGATCGGATGTTATGACGCCTCACGGAGCGACTGACTGATCTGTTATAACACCGCACCGAGCCGCTAACGGAGCCAATGTTATGATGCCTCACGGAGTGACTGATTGATGTGTTATGACACCGCACCGAGCCGCTAACCGATCGGATGTTATGACACCTCACGGATCGACTGATTGATGCGTTATGACACCACACCGAGCCGCTAACTGATCGGCTGTTATGATGCCTCACGGAGCGACTGATTGATGCGTTATGACACCGCACCGAGCCGCTAACTGATCCGATGTTATGATGCCTCACGGAGCGACTGATTGATGTGTTATGACACTGCACCGAACATGTTTTCACTATTATTTGATTTCTTTGTGCAACTGACCGTTATTCAAGCATTCAAACGGTGATTCCTATCGCCACACAACTCCAACCACATACGAGAAAGTTTTTTGACAGTTCTTGGTCTTGAAAGAAACCTTGTCTCCCTAACCGGATAGAGTTGCGATGTCTCACATGTGCACTTAGGCGCTGTCTAGCAGGATCTTGAAAATCTCTTTCTTTTTTATACAAATGAAAAAAATGACATTTTACAAAAGCACATTTATTTGTAAACACCAACACATTACACTGATTCACTTGTGTTGGTTTTTACATAGAATGAATGAATCAACCAATCAGTATGACTGGAGGGTTAGTTTACCCATAATCCCTTTGGGCATCTGTGTGTTAATGTTCAAATCTTCAGAATTAGTGCATTATTGCACTAATTAGTGAGGAATGGTCTTTGAAGAGTTTCAGTCAGGTTTTAGAATTCATCATAGCACAGAAACAGCATTAGTGAAGGTTACAAATGATCTTCTTATGGCTGGAGTATGGCTTGTGGCGTGATGTGTGAGGTGTGGTGTGTGACGTGTGGCGCGTGGTGTGTGACATGTGGCGTGACGTGTGAGGTGTGGTGTGTGACGTGTGGCGCATGACTTGTGGGTGTGAGGTGTGGTGTGTGACGTGTGGCGTGTGAGGTGTGACGTGTGGTGTGTGGTGTGTGACGTGTGGTGTGTGATGTGTGGCGTGTGGCATGTGACGTGTGGTGTGTGACGTGTTGTGTGTGGCGTGTGGCATGTGACGTGTGGTGTGTGACGTGTGGTGTGGACGTGTGGTGTGTGACGTGTGGCGTGACATGTGGCGTGTAACGTGTGAGGTGTGGTGTGTAACATGTGGCGTGTGACGTGTGGCGTATGACGTGGCGTATGACGTGTGGCGTATGACGTTTCCTTTATCTATCTGTCTGTTCATTTGCTGCATTGTAAAGATTAAACTTCTCCAAATCCCTTAGGACGTGTGTACAATGTGGCGCTGCAGAGAGACGTGTCAGCGGTGCATTTATTTTGACAGAATCTGTCAAACTGGAAGCTGCATACGTACATCATCATCAGCTGCTTTACAGCAAATGAAGTCAAAAGAGAAACGTGGAAATGATTTGCAGTATAATTGGAGGAAATTCATTCCGCGTGTGTTACCATGGTGCCACGGAGGACCGTTAATATGAAAGTAACAGCAGACTTTAAAAACAGCAGCAAACGTCAGGTCAGGTCAGGTGCACTCTTATTTTCCATCCATCCATTTTCTATACTCACTTACTCCAGGTAAGGCTCACGGGAGGCTGGAGCCTATCGCAGCCATCACAGGACGTGAGGGGGGTTCCCCGGACAGGACACCGGTCTGTCACAGGGCGTGCTCTTATTTTATCATTAACCTCTTAAACCCTAGAGTCCCCAAATTTGGGAACTTGCCCTGCTTTGGAACATTTGAACACTCATAACTAACCAATGCTGACACCAACATACTCGTATTATAGTACATCAAAATGTCAAGCGAAGTCTCCTCTACAAAAGTATCCACTTCAATCACATATCAACTAACCACAGCTGAAACGCCAAGCGAATAAAGACATAAATCGGAATTCATTTTTTGGGAAAAAAAACCCTCATTTACTCCTACCAAATATTATTACTTTCAATTTTTTTTGCATCCACAACATCCCCTAGGCCCTGTCTTTTAGCTGATCCAAACTTTTGCATTTTTGACCTTGTACAAGCTGAGAAATAAATCATAATGTATGGGTATGTGATTTGGTGAAATAGGCTCGAGGGCTTAAGGGGTTAAAACACGGTGCACCATAACAAAAACAATAACAAAATTCACTTCCACTCATTCCTGCTCAGCTTTGCACAAGCTCAGATGTGCACCCTCCAAATACAGTGAAGGAATCAATGAAAAAATGAAGGCATGCATCCCCACCAGTTTGGATAGACGAGAAATCCAAATTCATAAATGTGTTCCTCGTGTAGGTCTTCATATTAAAAGTGCAAATAATGAGAAGAAAGTGATTTTAAAAACTGGGGGAGCTCGCGTTTTTCAAAGATTGGTCCCTAAGCGACCCTAGTAGTTTTCTTTGCTATACAATATCCCCAAAACATGCCTGCCACCTGCTGGACATTTGGTCAATGTTGGATAGATGATGAAAATTAGGAGCAGGTGCGGTTGAAGTTTTATGAAGCCTGAAATGATTTCCAAAGCCTGGATCTGTTGGTTTCACTACATACATTCATATAAACAGAATAAACAAATTACTGTTCGTTCTGTTTATTTTTTTCTTTGCAGCCTGCATCAGTCACACTTATGTGTTTATGTCACGGCAAAATATCTTCACCCAGCTGCCACAGCAGCCTAAATATAGCAATGGGGCAATGCACACTGTTGGCTCTGAGGGGGATAAATATTCAATCCACCTTGGAGTTAATATTCCACACCAGTCCGCCCGTTTGTGCATCTCCAACAGAATAGCAGGTGAGTGTGGACACGCCCACCAAGGCAGTGCATCTGTGATTTAAGGGGTAAGTGTTAGTAAAAAAAATCACCCCGGAGACCACAAAGTGACAGATTTCTGCATCAGTTTTGCTGCCTCCCTTTAACAAGGTTGCTTTGGAGGAAAAGGGCAGAATTCCGACTCCTGTGCTCTGCTCCGGCTGAGTCCGCTGCTTTGTTGTTGCTCGTCTGATTTCTCTTTTTGTGTTTCTCTCCGGTCTTTCTGTCCTCTCTTGTGTTCTTGTCTCTGCCTTTGAGCACTAATGTGGTTAAAAGCCTTCCTGCCTTTGCTCTCTTTCTAATCGCTTCTATTAGCAGCGATGCCAGGTTTTTTCCTCCCCACATCCATCCATCTATTCATTCTTTCCCAAACATTCCCCCCAGCAAATCTGTGTGCCTTTAAAAGCTTCTTAAATAAAATATGATGTAGAATTAAGACGTTCACATGTATAAAAATATCGTGAATTGGCTGCAGTTTTCAGATCACTTATGTTCCCTCTGGAAAAAAAATAAGTTTCTTTCGCACTAAATGCTCACGCTGTGATTAATACAGCACACGATTAGCTGTTTGCCATTACATACACTTCAAAAAAATCACAATACACTTTAAGTGTGTTTTTAAAAAAATACTACCATTTTTTTCTCAGAGTAAAAGTTGTGGTTTTCTTAGTAGTTTAGGAGGTCCTGCTACTTATATTCTGGTGTGATTTAAATTAAATGATAAAAATGACTGCATTATCATCTATGACCACTAGACGACAAGCTGCTCCTGTATATTGAATAAGGTACAGTGATTCACACTCTGGAGCAGAAAAAGAAGCAACAACTCTGAGTGAAAAAACATTTTTCTTAGAGAAAAAGTAAATTTAAGAAATAACACTGTCCAAGTTGTTGTGTGGGCCGCTGAAGAGGAGGTACTGCTGGCCCACCACCACTAGAGGGCGCCCTGCCTGGAGTGCGGGCTCCAGGCACCGGAGGGCGCTGCCGCCTTACGGGAGCAGCCAGGATGACAGCTGTCATCTATCACTGGAGACAGCTGATCCCAATCACTGAGGAGGTATATCAGCAGGACGGCATCTCCACCTCATTTGCCGAGATATCGCTCTACCAAGGAGGTAACGAACTCAGCCAGCCCTTCATCATTTGTGAAAGGAACGTATTTGATAAGTATCCTAGTTACTAGACAGTGTTGTTTTCTGATTAGAGGTGGAGGTGGTGTTTTCCACCCCACGTGTTGTTGGGTGCAGCCGCACCCACGTCTGACTGTGTCTGTTCCTCGCCAGCAGTACCGGATCCGACGAGCGGAGGCAGAGACCACCTGGGAGTTCGGGACTTGGCGGTTCCAGTATTCCCGGGGTTCGGTGGCAGAGGAAATCGGGTGGTTCCGGTTCGTCTTGGACAGACGTCTCCTATCGTCGAGCCTGCCCACACGACACCGTTGGAATTTAACTTGAGACCGAAATTGTGATTTGTTGTATTTGTTGTGCGTGTTCACAACAGTAAAGCCTTGTTATTTGACTTTCTTCATTGTCCGTTTATTTGCGCCCCCTGTTGTGGGTCCGTGTACTGACACTTTCCCAACACAAGTTCTGGAATAAAAATTGGGAATATAACTTTAATACTGCCTGGAACAACAACGGCAAGTCAACTAAGCAAAGGCAGGAGAAGACAGTTATCCTTTATAATTTTTATTTATGTAATTAATGTGTTTATTTTATTGCATTATAAATAAATAATGAATGCATAGAGTTTTCAAACATTTAATTGCATTGCACATTTACTTCACATATAATCAATCAATCAATCAATCAATTTTTTATATAGCGCCAAATCACAACAAACAGTTGTCCCAAGGCGCTTTATATTGTAAGGCAAGGCCATACAATAATTATGTAAAACCCCAACGGTCAAAACGACCCCCTGTGAGCAAGCACTTGGCTACAGTGGGAAGGAAAAACTCCCTTTTAACAGGAAGAAACCTCCAGCAGAACAGCATAATGTCTGTTCAGTGGCTAAAAAAGCAGTTTTACTCACATTTTGTGCCTGCTACAATAACATTAATTAGCTTGTTAGCTTTTGCTGTGTACGACAATATCTGCATTGTAAATAAATAAACAATGCACCGTTTTCAAACATTTAATCATATTGCAGGTTTATCGTACCTACAGACAATTGTCGGTTCAATGGCCAAAAGATGGTTTTTATTCACATTTTGCACCTGGTACAATGACATTAATTACCCTGTTAGCTTCTGATTGCTAATGCTATATTTGCATTATAAACAAACTCAAGCGCTCTCTGGCAAAATTCTATTGGAACTGCATTAATTCTGGTGTACCTGCAGTAATGGTACCTGTCCACCAGGTGGAGGTACTGCTCCATTACAAAGAACCTTGGACATGGCACGACTAACCTGTTTCTTACAGTAGTCAACAATGTGTCAATTAAATTATTTTTACATCTTGATGCATGAAGCAGCATCACCTTTCAAAGAATAAATGTGACTTATTCCCCAATTCAGATCAGGGAGACAGACACCCTCTCTACTTTTAAGATTAGGCTTTAAAAACTTTCCTTTTTGCTAAAGCTTATAGTTAGGGCTGGATCAGGTGACCCTGAAACCATCCTTAGTTATGCTGCTATAGACGTAGACTGCTGGGGGTTCCCATGATGCACTGTTTCTTTCTCTTTGTTGCTCTGTATGCACCACTCTGCATTTAATCATTAGTGATCGATCTCTGCTCCCCTCCACAGCATGTCTTTTTCCCGGTTCGCTCCCTCAGCCCCAACCAGTCCCAGCAGAAGACTGCCCCTCCCTGAGCCTGGTTCTGCTGGAGGTTTCTTCCTGTTAAAGGGAAGTTTTTTCCTTCCCACTGTAGCCAAGTGCTTGCTCACAGGGGGGTCGTTTTGACCGTTGGGGTTTTTCCATAATTATTGTATGGCCTTGCCTTACAATATAAAGCGCCTTGGGGGCAACCTGTTTGTTGTGATTTGGCGCTATATAAAAAAATTGATTGATTGATTGATTTACATATTGTTTGTGTGACATACGAGGTCTGTGAGAAAGGTATCCAACCTTTTTATTTTTTTCAAAAACTATATGGATTTAAATCATGTGCGCTTGCATCAGACAAGCTTTGAACCTCTCGTGCGCATGTGTGAGTTTTTTCATGCCTGTCGGTTGCGTCATTCGCCTGTGGCCATGCTTTGAGTGAGCACTGGTCCACCCCCCTTTTTATTGTTTAGGAATGGCGGGAGCGACTGCCGCTTTGTTCCATGAAAATTTTTCAGAAACTCTGCCAGACAGCCAGATGGAAACCATTTGGAAGATTCAGGTGGCTTTCGGTGAAGATTCTATCGGTATCACATGGAGTTAAGGACCATTAAAACTGGATTAAAAACGGCCCACGAGGCGGAGGGTGCACCAACGCCCCGAGCGGGCCATCGACAGGCTGGAACGAGCAGATCACTTCCAAATTAAGGCTCTGTTGATGCAGGACGTCGTGTGACTAGCAGAGAAGTTTCAGAAGAGGTCGGGATCAGCACTTTATCGGCACATTCCACTGTTAAAGGAGATTTTGTAATGAAAGACGTGCGGACGGATTCGCGCGTCCTAGACGCAGCCGCTCATGGCGCTGGACAAACAACACCTCCGTGTTGGAAGTCTCACAGGACAAGTTGGAACTATGCCCAGCTGTTAAAAAATTTCTCGGATACTCACTCGACTGAAAAGCCATCGAAAGCCGTCTGAATCTTACGAATGATTTCCAACACGGAGGTGTTTTTTTGTTGAGCGTTTTTTGTTGAGCGGCTCTGTGCCGATGCGCGAAATCCTCCGCACGTCTTTCATTACAAAATCTCCTGTAACAGTGGAATGTGCCGCAAAAGTGCTATGTCCAGCTCTCTTGCCATTTCTGTGGTAGTCACACGATGTCCCGGATCAACACAGCGTTCAGTTTAGAAATGATCTGGTCGTTCCAGCCTGTCGATGGCCGCTCGGTGCGCCGAGCGCCCTCTGCCGCTGTGGGCAGTCTTTAAAAAGGTTTTAACACACCTTAATCCGTGTGACGCCAACAGAATCTCCACCGAAATCCATCTGAATCTTTCGAATGGTCTCCAACTGGCTGTCTCTAACAGTTTCTGAAAAAAATTTCATGGAGCAAAGCGGCAGTCACTCAGCCATTTCACTGACAATAAAAATCTGACGAGGGGGGTGGACCAGTGTTCACTCAAACTCTGCCCACAGGCGAATGACGCAACCGACAGGCGTGAAAAAACTCACGCATGCGCACGAAGGTTCAAGCTTGGCTGATGCAAGCGCACATGATTCAAATCCATATATTTTTGAAAAAAATAAAAAGGTAAGATAATTATAGTGGGCGATTTTAACATCCACACAGATGCTGAGAATGACAGCCTCAACACTGCATTTAATCTATTATTAGACTCTATTGGCTTTGCTCAAAAAGTAAATGAGTCCACCCACCACTTTAATCATATCTTAGATCTTGTTCTGACTTATGGTATGGAAATAGACGACTTAACAGTATTCCCTGAAAACTCCCTTCTGTCTGATCATTTCTTAATAACATTTACATTTACTCTGATGGACTACCCAGCAGTGGGGAATAAGTTTCATTACACTAGAAGTCTTTCAGAAAGCGCTGTAACTAGGTTTAAGGATATGATTCCTTCTTTATGTTCTCTAATGCCATATACCAACACAGTGCAGAGTAGCTACCTAAACTCTGTAAGTGAGATAGAGTATCTCGTCAATAGTTTTACATCCTCATTGAAGACAACTTTGGATGCTGTAGCTCCTCTGAAAAAGAGAGCTTTAAATCAGAAGTGCCTGACTCCGTGGTATAACTCACAAACTCGCGCTTAAAGCAGATAACCCGTAAGTTGGAGAGGAAATGGCATCTCACTAATTTAGAAGATCTTCACTTAGCCTGGAAAAAGAGTCTGATGCTCTATAAAAAAGCCCTCCGTAAAGCTAGGACATCTTTCTACTCATCACTAATTGAAGAAAATAAGAACAACCCCAGGTTTCTTTTCAGCACTGTAGCCAGGCTGACAAAGAGTCAGAGCTCTATTGAGCTGAGTATTCCATTAACTTTAACTAGTAATGACTTCATGACTTTCTTTGCTAACAAAATTTTAACTATTAGAGAAAAAGTTACTCATAACCATCCCAAAGACGTATCGTTATCTTTGGCTACTTTCAGTGATGCCGGTATTTGGTTAGACTCTTTCTCTCCGATTGTTCTGTCTGAGTTATTTTCATTAGTTACTTCATCCAAACCATCACATTTTAGTTAGACCCCATTCCTACCAGGCTGCTCAAGGAAGCCCTACCATATTTAATGCTTCGATCTTAAATATGATCAATCTATCTTTGTTAGTTGGCTATGTACCACAGGCTTTTAAGGTGGCAGTAATTAACCATTACTTAAAAAGCCATCACTTGACCCAGCTATCTTAGCTATTATAGGTCAATCTCCAACCTTCCTTTTCTCTCAAAATTCTTGAAAGGGTAGTTGTAAAACAGCTAACTGATCATCTGCAGAGGAATGGTCTATTTGAAGAGTTTCAGTCAGGTTTTAGAATTCATCATAGTACAGAAACAGCATTAGTGAAGGTTACAAATGATCTTCTTATGGCCTCAGACAGTGGACTCATCTCTGTGCTTGTTCTGTTAGACCTCAGTGCTGCTTTTGATACTGTTGACCATAAAATTTTATTACAGAGATTAGAGCATGCCATAGGTATTAAAGACACTGCGCTGCGGTGGTTTGAATCATATTTGTCTAATAGATTACAATTTGTTCATGTAAATGGGGAATCTTCTTCACAGACTAAAGTTAATTATGGAGTTCCACAAGGTTCTTGCTAGGACCAATTTTATTCACTTTATACATGCTTCCCTTAGGCAGTATTATTAGACGGTATTGCTTAAATTTTCATTGTTACGCAGATGATACTCAGCTTTATCTATCCATGAAGCCAGAGGACACACACCAATTAGCTAAACTGCAGGATTGTCTTACAGACATAAAGACATGGATGACCTCTAATTTCCTGCTTTTAAACTCAGATAAAACTGAAGTTATTGTACTTGGCCCCACAAATCTTAGAAACATGGTGTCTAACCAGATCCTTACTCTGGATGGCATTACCCTGACCTCTAGTAATACTGTGAGAAATCTTGGAGTCATTTTTGATCAGGATATGTCATTCAAAGCGCATATTAAACAAATATGTAGGACTGCTTTTTTGCATTTACGCAATATCTCTAAATCAGAAAGGTCTTGTCTCAGAGTGATGCTGAAAAACTAATTCATGCATTTATTTCCTCTAGACTGGACTATTGTAATTCATTATTATCAGGTTGTCCTAAAAGTTCCCTAAAAAGCCTTCAGTTAATTCAAAATGCTGCAGCTAGAGTACTGACGGGGACTAGAAGGAGAGAGCATATCTCACCCATATTGGCCTCTCTTCATTGGCTTCCTGTTAATTCTAGAATAGAATTTAAAATTCTTCTTCTTACTTATAAGGTTTTGAATAATCAGGTCCCATCTTATCTTAGGGGCCTCGTAGTACCATATCACCCCAATAGAGCACTTCGCTCTCAGACTGCGGCTTACTTGTAGTTCCTAGGGTTTGTAAGAGTAGAATGGGAGGCAGAGCCTTCAGCTTTCAGGCTCCTCTCCTGTGGAACCAGCTCCCAATTCAGATCAGGGAGACCAGACACCCTCTCTACTTTTAAGATTAGGCTTAAAACTTTCCTTTTTGCTAAAGCTTATAGTTAGGGCTGGATCAGGTGACCCTGAACCATCCCTTAGTTATGCTGCTATAGACGTAGACTGCTGGGGGGTTCCCATGATGCATTGTTTCTTTCTCTTTTTGCTCTGTATGCACCACTCTGCATTTAATCATTAGTGATCGATCTCTGCCCCCCTCCACAGCATGTCTTTTTCCTGGTTCTCTCCCTCAGCCCCAACCAGTCCCAGCAGAAGACTGCCCCTCCCTGAGCCTGGTTTCTGCTGGAGGTTTCTTCCTGTTAAAAGGGAGTTTTTCCAACCCACTGTAGCCAAGTGCTTGCTCACAGGGGGTCCGCTTTGACCGTTGGGGTTTACATAATTATTGTATGGCCTTGCCTTACAATATAAAGCGCCTTGGGGCAACTGTTTGTTGTGATTTGGCGCTATATTAAAAAAATTGATTGATGATTGATTGATAAGATGCATGTTATTGTCATTGATAAAATTCAACAAAATTTAAAATTGCAGCTTCACCTTGTCTAACTAAAAACTCATACAACATTTAAGACAAAGGACAAAAATTACACATTCAACTAATTACACAGAGAATACAGTAGGCAAAGAAATGCAACAGGGGATATCAAAAAGTGCTGTACACATAGCAGCTCTATAGAGAAAAACTGCTGTGTGCATGACAGTTTCTATAACAAAGTGCAATGTGCCGGAGCTGCAGACCCTGTAAATAAATAAATAAATAAATAAAACCAAGCCAGATTATACTGAATGCATGATTACAGTCCCCAAAAAAAGTGTTGTGTGTATGTATATATATATATATATCTATATGTGTGTGTGTGTGCGTACGTGTGCATATGTGTCGATAACTACAGAATGATGGGGTGTATATGAAAAACTACAAGGGAGGGGGGGCAGGGCTAATAGCTCTGACTGTCTCTCAGTCTATTTGTAGTAACCCTTATATTTCCCGTACCGCTTTGCCTGATGGAAGTGGTACAAACGTCTGTGGCCCAGGGCAGGGGTGGGCACACATAACCAAAAATTAACTTTGATAACAGATAATCAGTAACTAAAAGTTATCTTTGATAAAGATAAAACGATAAACCACCCAAAAATGTATCGTAAGTTACAGATACTGATAACCAATAAATTCCAGTATTGTCTCTGGTCCATTTGTAACTACTAATAAACTGAATTTGAGTTTTTACACCACGATCACTTCTGGTAGAATCCAAAGCGACAACAGACCCAAACAATGAGCCCACACTTCTTTCTTGAACATCTTGCTAGAAGCTCTTGTTTACTACACAACTTCAACACAGAAGCAAGCTGAGAGCAGCCACAAAGCCCAGCTCTCTACCAATCACAACACTCGGTCAGGCAGTGCTGACTATGGTTGATTTAGAAAAAACATTAATACCGACAGACTAACTCCATTAATGACAATTCTGTCATTTGTAAAAAAAAATTTACAATAACATACATCTTTTAATGTTGAATAATGCACTAATTCTTAAGTTTTATAAAAACACAGACAGATCACAAAGGATTATGGTAAAATGTGCCTCTGCTAAACATGCTTGGTTCAATCATTCATTATGTAAACCAACACGTTAATGTGACGTGTGTTGTGTGTTGGTGTTTACAGATAAATGTGCTTTTGTAAAATATTCCATTTTTTTTATTTGTAAAAACAGGCATTTTTACAGAGCCCTGGAAGTGTCATTGCAAAATGTTTTGCAGTGGAGAGATGTGCGCTCATTTTATTATATTGTGTTCCTGCGCACGTTTTATGAGGTTGTGCGCACGTTTTATTATATAACTTGTGCACGCGTTTTATTATATTGTAAAAACGTGCACTCAATATTGTCTTGACACATAAATGTTGGCTTTACACTGTGCGAGATTGGCCCTTTTTCAGATGATTTTTCATTTGTGCGAGAATTTTTTGGACCAAGTTTCAGGTTATCGCGCAATCCTGCATCGTGTAGTGTACATGGAGTAACAAGCTGTGTTTAACATCTCACGACCACCTCCTGATCACCGATCGTATGGTCTAAATGAAATCAAACCTGTATTGATATTTCTGGTCGGCCCGTCGTGAGGGTATCCTGCTGCTGAAGAGTCTACAAGCATCCAAGCATGTTAGCCGGCATGTTCTCCTTGAATTGCTGGCTGTCTGAGTGGTGTCCAAAAATGAGGTGGGCTTCATAGATAATTGGCAAAGCTTCTGGGGAAAACCTGGTCTTGTTAGGAGAGACGGCATCCATCCCACTTTGGATGGAGCAGCTCTCATTTCTAGAAATCTGGCCAATTTTCTTAAATCCTCCAAACAGTGACTATCCAGAGTTGGGACCAGGAAGCAGAGTTGTAGTCTTACCACCTCTCTGCAGCTTCTCTCCCCCTGCCATCCCCTCATTACCCCATCCCCATAGAGACGGTGCCTGCTCCCAGACTACCTGGTTCTCTCCCTCAGCCCCAACCAGTCCCAGCAGAAGACTGCCCTCCTGAGCCTGGTTTGCTGGAGGTTTCTTCCTGTTAAAAGGGAGTTTTTCCTTCCCACTGTAGCCAAGTGCTTGCTCACAGGGGGTCGTTTTGACCGTTGGGGTTTTACATAATTATTGTATGGCCTTGCCTTACAATATAAAGCGCCTTGGGGCAACTGTTTGTTGTGATTTGGCGCTATAAAAAAATTGATTGATTGATCCAACCACTTGCACTGTGCATGTGCAAACACCGAGACCTGTCTTGTAATGGGGTTTTTTGTTGTTGTTGTTTTGTTTTATTTTTAAACTTTGATGTGTCCCATCGAGAGTTTTGTAAATTAAGTTTGGAAAAAAAGCTACATTTTGCTTCTGGAAACAAGAGTCCGACCTGTGGTTTTGAACGTACGGTGTGAGAACATACTGTAAATCAAGCGCTCTGAACTTTTACACCGTGTGGTTCTGTGGCACAGTTTGAACTGAAACCAAGTACAGTAAAAAATATCATACAGTGTCTGCCCAGCTTTAGGATGAATACTGCCATGAACTGCCATGACCACTATTGGCCAGGATGGCAGTAGAGACTGTGTGAACAGTTGCCAAAACAAAATTCCAGATAATACATTTAAGATGCGTGGAATTTAACAAACGCAAATACAATAACAATGTCTATAAACCCAGAGAATATATTCACAATGGACTGCATTATATAGCACTTTCCATCTGCATCAGACGCTCAAAGCGCTTTACAATTATGCCTCATATTACCCCGATGTCAGGTGCTGCCTACAAGGTGCTCACTACACACCGGGAGCAATAGGGGATTACAGGCCTTGCCCAAGGGCCCTTAGTGATTTTCCAGTCAGGCAGGGATTTGAGCCCATGATCTTCTGGACTCAAGCCCAACACCTTAACCCTAGACCATCACCTCAGGTGATGGGGGAATTGGGGGAGGACCATCACTCCCCCAATTCACAAGAGTTTTAGGCACTAGAGTTTAATACTGTTGTCCGTGGAGCCTGATTAGAGTGTCTGAAATCAATCAATCAATCAATTTTTTTATATAGCGCCAAATCACAACAAACAGTTGCCCCAAGGCGCTTTATATTGTAAGGCAAGGCCATACAATAATTATGTAAACCCCAACGGTAAAAACGACCCCCTGTGAGCAAGCACTTGGCTACAGTGGGAAGGAACTCCCTTTTAACAGGAGAAACCTCCAGCAGAACCAGGCTCAGGGAGGGGCAGTCTTCTGCTGGGACTGGTTGGGGCTGAGGGAGAGAACCAGGAAAAAGACATGCTGTGGAGGGGAGCAGAGATCGATCACTAATGATTAAATGCAGAGTGGTGCATACAGAGCAAAAAGAGAAAGAAAACAATGCATCATGGGAACCCCCAGCAGTCTACGTCTATAGCAGCATAACTAAGGGATGGTTCAGGGTCACCTGATCCAGCCCTAACTATAAGCTTTAGCAAAAGGAAAGTTTTAAGCCTAATCTTAAAAGTAAGAGGGCGTCTGTCTCCCTGATCTGAATTGGGAGCTGGTTCCACAGGAGAGGAGCCTGAAAGCTGAAGGCTCTGTCTCCCATTCTACTCTTACAAACCCTAGGAACTACAAGTAAGCCTGCAGTCTGAGAGCGAAGCGCTCTATTGAATATATTGAATAGTTTCTCATAGAAGCAGCTCTCTTCTGTTTGCAGAGGGTAGAATGATACATTTGTTAGGAAACTTTTAACAGGTAGGTGCCAACTGATTTTAAATTTTAAAAATGTTTGCCGCTGTTCAGCTTTGTTTACTACGTTATCAGTCTAAAAGTTATCGGACAAAAATTTATCGCAAGATAATTAGTTCGCTGATGGTTTTTAAAGTTATCTAAAAGATAATCTGATATAAAAACATTATCTTCGATAATTATCTGTTATCAGAACTGTGCCCACCACTGGGCCCGGGTGACTGGGTCTGCAGCAATAGATCTGGCCCTTTTCTTGACACGACCCTCATAAATGGAGTCCAAGTCTGGCAGGGAGCAGCCAACAATGCCCTGTGCTGTCCTCACCACCCGCGCCAGACTCTTCTTCTCCTGGACCGTACAGCTGCCGTACCACACAGTCACACTGAGACAGAGGATGCTCTCTATTGTGACCCTGTAAAAGTTTGCCAGCAGTCGGGGGATAGTCCAGTGCGTTTCAGTTTCCTGAGGAAGAAGAGCCTTTGTTGCGCCTTCTTCACCAGATGGGAGGTGTTTCATACACCAAGACAGATCAGATGTAAATATGGAGGCCCAGAAATTTGATGTTATCCACACGCTCCACCACTTCTCCGCCTAATGAGGAGGGGGACGTGGTCCTGTTTCTTGGCCATCCTAAAATCCACAGTGACCTCCTTGGTCTTCCCTATCTTGCTATCTGACCATAGTTTTTCTGATTGGGAAACTCCTTAATGATCTTTACAGGAGGATAGCATCACTACAGAAATGGATGTAACCCAGAGACAGATGATGTAATATTCTTCCAGGTCCGCCCCATCCCTAAACACACTCCAACTTCGTATCCTTAAAACAGTCCTGTAGTGCGGAGGAGGCCTCATCAGACCAAACTTGAACTGTCCTGATGGTTGGTATTGATCTACAAACCAAAGGCTTATAAGCAGGAATCAGCTCCACGAACTGTGGTCGGACATGCCCAGATGTGGTGCTGCTACAGCCTTGTAAAGCACCAGGAATATTACAATATACCTGATCCAAATAGTACTGTCTCAGGTAGGAAGTTTATGTACTTATGAAATTTAGGAAACACCGCCATTAATTCAACGTGATTAAAATCTCCAGCCACAATCACAGCCGCCTCTGGGTTGGTGTTCATCTGCCCAATAACCAGGCCATACAGCACCTCTAACTCTACTTTAGCATTTGCCCGTGGTGGTATATAGACGTTACAATCACAATAGACGAGAGCTCTCTCACCAGCTTAAAAGGTCTGCATTTCTCCGCCAAGTATTCTAAATCAGGAGAGCAGAATGTTGCAACAATATATGTGGCTGTGCACCAAAGATTGTTTACATACCGCGCCATGCGCCCACCTCTGCTCTTACCCGAAGCCACAGTCCTGTCCGCCCGGAAGAGAGAGCGCCCCCCCTATCTCCACCGCTGTATCTGGGATGTTATCATCGAGCCAGGTCTCTGGAACAGCGGCCACACAACTGTCCATTCTTTGTGAGATAATCCTGAGTCGGATCTCGTCAATCTTGTTGGCAAGAGCCCTGGTATTGGCAAGGAAAAGACTAGGAAGCGCCGGTCTGTATGGGCTAGCTTGTAGCCAAGCATGCAAGCCGGCTCTCTTACCCTTTTCTGTTTACGAAAACGCCGTCTCCTGGGCAGCTGCGTGGAAAAAATCATAGGCTCAGTAGTCCTTTGCAACTCCGGTAAAATAAAGTCCAGTTTCGGGGATATGTGAAGCCTGCACTGTAGCCCAATATTCCATAATTCCGACCTACTGTACTGCACTAGTGCCTCCACTACAATTGTGTACATAGACATGAGTAAAAACAAACAAACAAACAAATGAACAGAAGCATAGCCACGGGAGCTGCAAGCCGCAGCATATACACGTGCCGCCATCACAAATAGGAAGAGTCTCAAGAGTAACTCGGCACTATATCACCAATCTTATCAAAGTTTGTCTTGCTTAGGATTTTGACTCATGTGCGTTAAAATACACAGCAACAACATGCCATGACACTCAACGTGACACAACCCCCCCCCCCCAAAAAAATGCTTTACAACCAATAAGCAGTCTGAAGTCTGAAATTAGCTGTGCTTTTGTGACATACCACATGAATAAAACTATATATTAGATATCAACATGTTGTAAATTTTGTTAATTTTGTAAAGAAGAGCGTCTGACTTTACTCTGCGTCTGTCTGCACTCATCTGTTAAATTAGAGCGATATCAACAACATTCCCTGATCAATCACAGAGTGGGAATCCATGTCACCTTGTGACATCACCTTTTCATAGATCACAGCTTTGGCTTTGCATTTTCATCATCATTGTCCACATAATTTGTTCATAAGAATGTTTTTTCAAAAAAAGGAAAATCCAAGGCTTCCTTCTCTGTATCATCTGCATCATTTCAACACTCGCATTTCTCTAATTTAATTTTTTTGTCCTCCATTAGCTTACGTTCCATTTATTGCTTCCTCCCTGTTTTTCTCCTCCTGTCCTTCCTGATTCTCCTTCTGTTCCTGAGTTTAATTTGATGCTGCCGGTTTAATGGTATAATCTGTCATTTTTTCAAACCTGAGGCTGAAGACATGAGAAGAATGACACAGAGTGTACAACTCAGCCAAGCCTGAATACACAGATGACTGCATGTTCGCAGCCCGATTTCTTACGATGCTGTAACTTCATTACCCGTTTCTGACCAGTGCCAACCTCCTGTGCTGAGAAATGAAGCCACCGCAGAAGAGGCTAATCTTGCAGGTCCTTAAATGGCCACTTGAGGCCATTTAAGAGCGAGTCAATCCAAAAAAAGGATGCCTGTGTAAAAATCCCCAACGGTGCAGCTGAAATAAACATGTTTACAACCTGGTACAAAAACAAACAAACAAACAAAAGCTGTCTCCATACAGGAACTAGTTTCCTTGTTGATGACAACTGTATAGGTAATTATTTTTTTTAAATAACTCATCAGTAAATAAATGGAGAGCATTATAAAGCACTTTTCATCAATCAATCAATCAATTTTATTTATATAGCGCCAAATCACAACAAACAGTTGCCCCAAGGCGCTTTATATTGTAAGGCAAGGCCATACAATAATTACGTAAAAACCCCAACGGTCAAAACGACCCCCTGTGAGCAAGCACTTGGCGACAGTGGGAGGAAAAAAATCCCTTTTAACAGGAAGAAACCTCCAGCAGAACCAGGCTCAGGGAGGGGCAGTCTTCTGCTGGGACTGGTTGGGGCTGAGGGAGAGAACCAGGAAAAAGACATGTTGTGAGGGGGGCAATCAATCAATCAATCATTTTTTTATATAGCGCCAAATCACAACAAACAGTTTTGCCCCAAGGCGCTTTATATTGTAAGGCAAGGCCATACAATAATTATGTGTAAACCCCAACGGTCAAAACGACCCCCCTGTGAGCAAGCACTTGGCTACAGTGGGAAGGGAAAAACTCCCTTTTAACAGGAAGAAAACCTCCAGCAGAACCAGGCTCAGGGAGGGGCAGTCTTCTGCTGGGACTGGTTGGGGCTGAGGGAGAGAACCAGGAAAAAGACATGCTGTGGAGGGGAGCAGAGATCGATCACTAATGATTAAATGGGGTGATATGGTACTACGAGGTCCCTAAGATAAGATGGGACCTGATTATTCAAAACCTTATAAGTAAGAAGAAGAATTTTAAATTCTATTCTAGAATTAACAGGAAGCCAATGAAGAGAGGCCAATATGGGTGAGATATGCTCTCTCCTTCTAGTCCCCGTCAGTAGTCTAGCTGCAGCATTTTGAATTAACTGAAGGCTTTTTAGGGAACTTTTAGGACAACCTGATAATAATGAATTACAATAGTCCAGCCTAGAGGAAATAATGCATGAATTAGTTTTTCAGCATCACTCTGAGACAAGACCTTTCTAATTTTAGAGATATTGCGTAAATGCAAAAAAGCAGTCCTACATATTTGTTTAATATGCGCTTTGAATGACATATCCTGATCAAAATGACTCCAAGATTTCTCACAGTATTACTAGAGGTCAGGGTAATGCCATCCAGATTAAGGATCTGGTTAGACACCATGTTTCTAAGATTTGTGGGGCCAAGTACAATAACTTCAGTTTTATCTGAGTTTTAAAAGCAGGAAATTAGAGCTTCATCCATGTCTTTATGTCTGTAAGACAATCCTGCAGTTTAGCTAATTGGTGTGTGTCCTCTGGCTTCATGGATAGATAAAGCTGGGTATCATCTGCGTAACAATGAAAATTTAAGCAATACCGTCTAATAATACTGCCTAAGGGAAGCATGTATAAAGTGAATAAAATTGGTCCTAGCACAGAACCTTGTGGAACTCCATAATTAACTTTAGTCTGTGAAGAAGATTCCCCATTTACATGAACAAATTGTAATCTATTAGACAAATATGATTCAAACCACCGCAGCGCAGTGCCTTTAATACCTATGGCATGCTCTAATCTCTGTAATAAAATTTATGGTCAACAGTATCAAAAGCAGCACTGAGGTCTAACAGAACAAGCACAGAGATGAGTCCACTGTCCGAGGCCATAAGAAGATCATTTGTAACCTTCACTAATGCTGTTTCTGTACTATGATGAATTCTAAAACCTGACTGAAACTCTTCAAATAGACCATTCCTCTGCAGATGATCAGTTAGCTGTTTTACAACTACCCTTTCAAGAATTTCTGAGAGAAAAGGAAGGTTGGAGATTGGCCTATAATTAGCTAAGATAGCTGGGTCAAGTAATGGCTTTTTAAGTAATGGTTTAATTACTGCCACCTTAAAAGCCTGTGGTACATAGCCAACTAACAAAGATAGATTGATCATATTTAAGATCGAAGCATTAAATAATGGTAGGGCTTCCTTGAGCAGCCTGGTAGGAATGGGGTCTAATAAACATGTTGATGGTTTGGATGAAGTAACTAATGAAAATAACTCAGACAGAACAATCGGAGAGAAAGAGTCTAACCAAATACCGGCATCACTGAAAGCAGCCAAAGACAACGATACGTCTTTGGGATGGTTATGAGTAATTTTTTCTCTAATAGTTAAAATTGTGTTAGCAAAGAAAGTCATGAAGTCATTACTAGTTAAAGTTAATGGAATACTCAGCTCAATAGAGCTCTGACTCTTTGTCAGCCTGGCTACAGTGCTGAAAAGAAACCTGGGGTTGTTCTTATTTTCTTCAATTAGTGATGAGTAGAAAGATGTCCTAGCTTTACGGAGGGCTTTTTTTATAGAGCAACAGACTCTTTTTCCAGGCTAAGTGAAGATCTTCTAAATTAGTGAGACGCCATTTCCTCTCCAACTTACGGGTTATCTGCTTTAAGCTACGAGTTTGTGAGTTATACCACGGAGTCAGGCACTTCTGATTTAAAGCTCTCTTTTTTAGAGGAGCTACAGCATCCAAAGTTGTCTTCAATGAGGATGTAAAACTATTGACGAGATACTCTATCTCACTTACAGAGTTTAGGTAGCTACTCTGCACTGTGTTGGTATATGGCATTAGAGAACATAAAGAAGGAATCATATCCTTAAACCTAGTTACAGCGCTTTCTGAAAGACTTCTAGTGTAATGAAACTTATTCCCCACTGCTGGGTAGTCCATCAGAGTAAATGTAAATGTTATTAAGAAATGATCAGACAGAAGGGAGTTTTCAGGGAATACTGTTAAGTCTTCTATTTCCATACCATAAGTCAGAACAAGATCTAAGATATGATTAAAGTGGTGGGGTGGACTCATTTACTTTTTGAGCAAAGCCAATAGAGTCTAATAATAGATTAAATGCAGTGTTGAGGCTGTCATTCTCAGCATCTGTGTGGATGTTAAAATCGCCCACTATAATTATCTTATCTGAGCTAAGCACTAAGTCAGACAAAAGGTCTGAAATTCACAGAGAAACTCACAGTAACGACCAGGTGGACGATAGATAATAACAAATAAACTGTTTTTTGGGACTTCCAATTTGGATGGACAAGACTAAGAGTCAAGCTTTCAAATGAATTAAAGCTCTGTCTGGGTTTTTGATTAATTAATAAGCTGGAATGGAAGATTGCTGCTAATCCTCCGCCCCGGCCCGTGCTACGAGCATTCTGACGGTTAGTGTGACTTGGGGGTGTTGACTCATTTAAACTAACATATTCATCCTGCTGTAACCAGGTTTCTGTAAGGCAGAATAAATCAATATGTTGATCAATTATTATACCATTACCAACAGGGACTTAGAAGAGAGAGACCTAATGTTTAATAGACCACATTTAACTGTTTAGTCTGTGGTGCAGTTGAAGGTGCTATATTATTTTTTCTTTTTGAATTTTTATGCTTAAATAGATTTTTGCTGGTTATTGGTAGTCTGGGAGCAGGCACCGTCTCTACGGGGATGGGGTAATGAGGGGATGGCAGGGGAGAGAAGCTGCAGAGAGGTGTGTAAGACTACAACTCTGCTTCCTGGTCCCAACCCTGGATAGTCATGGTTTGGAGGATTTAAGAAAATTGGCCAGATTTCTAGAAATGAGAGCTGCTCCATCCAAAGTGGGATGGATGCCGTCTCTCCTAACAAGACCAGGTTTTCCCCAGAAGCTTTGCCAATTATCTATGAAGCCCACCTCATTTTTTGGACACCACTCAGACAGCCAGCAATTCAAGGAGAACATGCGGCTAAACATGTCACTCCTCGTCCGATTGGGGAGGGGCCCAGAGAAAACTACAGAGTCCGACATTGTTTTTGCAAAGTTACACACCGATTTAATGTTAATTTTAGTGACCTCCGATTGGCGTAACCGGGTGTCATTACTGCCGACGTGAATTACAATCTTACCAAATTTACGCTTAGCCTTAGCCAGCAGTTTCAAATTTCCTTCAATGTCGCCTGCTCTGGCCCCCGGAAGACAATTGACTATGGTTGCTGGTGTTGCTAACTTCACATTTCTCAAAACAGAGGCGCCAATAACCAGAGTTTGTTCTTTGGCGGGTGTGTCGTCGAGTGGGGAAAAACGGTTAGAGATGTGAACGGGTTGGCGGTGTACACGGGGCTTCTGTTTAGGGCTACGCTTCCTCCTCACAGTCACCCAGTCAGCCTGATTTCCCGGCTGCTCGGGATCTGCCAGGGGGTAACTAACGGCGGCTAAGCTACCTTGGTCCGCACCGACTACAGGGGCCTGGCTAGCTGTAGAATTTTCCATGGTGCGGAGCCGAGTCTCCAATTCGCCCAGCCTGGCCTCCAAAGCTACGAATAAGCTACACTTATTACAAGTACCGTTACTGCTAAAGGAGGCCAAGGAATAACTAAACATTTCACACCCAGAGCAGAAAAGTGCAGGAGAGACAGGAGAAGCCGCCATGCTAAATCGGCTAAGAGCTAGTAGCTACGCTAAGCTAGTGGATTCCTAAAAACACGCAAAGTGAATAATGTGTAAATAATTTAGAGGTGATTCAGCAGAAGGAGTGCTTTAGTTAAGGCACGTAAAGATTACACTGTGAAACAAATCGTAATCTAGATAACTCGATCAATCTAACTGCGCAGATTAAACAGCTAACAGATACAGAAAAACACAGCTGTGCTCCGGAACAGGAAGTGATACAATACCGCAGTGAGAGCCACCCACCAGAGATCGATCACTAATGATTAAATGCAGAGTGGTGCATACAGAGCAAAAAGAGAAAGAAACACTCAGTGCATCATGGGAACCCCCCAGCAGTCTAAGTCTATAGCAGCATAACTAAGGGATGGTTCAGGGTCACTTGATCCAGCCCTAACTATAAGCTTTAGCAAAAGGAAAGTTTTAAGCCTAATCTTAAAAGTAGAGAGGGTGTCTGTCTCCCTGATCTGAATTGGGAGCTGGTTCCACAGGAGAGGAGCCTGAAAGCTGAAGGCTCTGCCTCCCATTCTACTCTTACAAACCCTAGGAACTACAAGTAAGCCTGCAGTCTGAGAGCGAAGCGCTCTATTGGGGTGATATGGTACTACGAGGTCCCTAAGATAAGATGGGACCTGATTATTCTAAACCTTATAAGTAAGAAGAAGAATTTTAAATTCTATTCTAGAATTAACAGGAAGCCAATGAAGAGAGGCCAATATGGGTGAGATATGCTCTCTCCTTCTAGTATCATGAGTATCAGCTGAGTATCATCTGCGTAACAATGAAAATTTAAGCAATACCGTCTAATAATACTGCCTAAGGGAAGCATGTATAAAGTGAATAAAATTGGTCCTAGCACAGAACCTTGTGGAACTCCATAATTAACCTTAGTCTGTGAAGAAGATTCCCCATTTACATGAATAAATTGCAATCTATTAGATAAATATGATTCAAACCACCGCAGTGCAGTGCCTTTAATACCTATGACATGCTCTAATCTCTGTAATAAAATTTTATGGTCAACAGTATCAAAAGCAGCACTGAGGTCTAACAGAACAAGCACAGAGATGAGTCCACTGTCTGAGGCCATAAGAAGATCATTTGTAACCTTCACTAATGCTGTTTCTGTACTACGATGAATTCTAAAACCTGACTGAAAGTCTTCAAATAGACCATTCCTCTGCAGATGATCAGTTAGCTGTTTTACAACTACCCTTTCAAGAATGTTTGAGAGAAAAGGAAGGTTGGAGATTGGCCTATAATTAGCTAAGATAGCTGGGTCAAGTGATGGCTTTTTAAGCAACAGACTCTTTTTCCAGGCTAAGTGAAGATCTTCTAAATTAGTGAGACACCATTTCCTCTCCAACTTACGGGTTATCTGCTTTAAGCTGCGAGTTTGTGAGTTATACCACGGAGTCAGGCACTTCTGATTTAAAGCTCTCTTTTTCAGAGGAGCTACAGCATCCAAAGTTGTCTTCAATGAGGATGTAAAACTATTGACGAGATACTCTATCTCACTTACAGAGTTTAGGTAGCTACTCTGCACTGTGTTGTTATATGGCATTAGAGAACATAAAGAAGGAATCATATCCTTAAACCTAGTTACAGCGCTTTCTGAAAGACTTCTAGTGTAATGAAACTTATTCCCCACTGCTGGGTAGTCCATCAGAGTAAATGTAAATGTTATTAAGAAATGATCAGACAGAAGGGAGTTTTCAGGGAATACTGTTAAGTCTTCAATTTCCATACCATAAGTCAGAACAAGATCTAAGATATGATTAAAGTGGTGGGTGGACTCATTTACATTTTGAGCAAAGCCAATTGAGTCTAATCCTTACTCTGGATGGCATTACCCTGACCTCTAGTAATACTGTGAGAAATCTTGGAGTCATTTTTGATCAGGATATGTCATTCAAAGCGCATATTAAACAAATATGTAGGACTGCTTTTTTTGCATTTACGCAATATCTCTAAAATCAGAAAGGTCTTGTCTCAGAGTGATGCTGAAAAACTAATTCATGCATTTATTTCCTCTAGGCTGGACTACTGTAATTCATTATTATCAGGTTGTCCTAAAAGTTCCCTAAAAAGCCTTCAGTTAATTCAAAATGCTGCAGCTAGAGTACTGACGGGGACTAGAAGGAGAGAGCATATCTCACCCATATTGACCTCTCTTCATTGGCTTCCTGTTAATTCTAGAATAGAATTTAAAATTCTTCTTCTTACTTATAAGGTTTTGAATAATCAGGTCCCATCTTATCTTAGGGACCTCGTAGTACCATATCACCCCAATAGAGCGCTTCGCTCTCAGACTGCAGGCTTACTTGTAGTTCCTAGGGTTTGTAAGAGTAGAATGGGAGGCAGAGCCTTCAGCTTTCAGGCTCCTCTCCTGTGGAACCAGCTCCCAATTCAGATCAGGGAGACAGACACCCTCTCTACTTTTAAGATTAGGCTTAAAACTTTCCTTTTTGCTAAAGCTTATAGTTAGGGCTGGATCAGATGACCCTGAACCATCCCTTAGTTATGCTGCTATAGACGTAGACTGCTGGGGGGTTCCCATGATGCACTGTTTCTTTCTCTTTTTGCTCTGTATGCACCACTCTGCATTTAATCATTAGTGATCGATCTCTGCTCCCCTCCACAGCATGTCTTTTTCCTGGTTCTCTCCCTCAGCCCCAACCAGTCCCAGCAGAAGACTGTCCCTCCCTGAGCCTGGTTCTGCTGGAGGTTTCTTCCTGTTAAAAGGGAGTTTTTCCTTCCCACTGTAGCCAAGTGCTTGCTCACAGGGGGTCGTTTTGACCGTTGGGGTTTTACATAATTATTGTATGGCCTTGCCTTACAATATAAAGTGCCTTGGGGCAACTGTTTGTTGTGATTTGGCGCTATATAAAAAAATTGATTGATTGATTGATAATAATAGATTAAATGCAGTGTTGAGGCTGTCATTCTCAGCATCTGTGGGGATGTTAAAATCGCCCACTATAATTATCTTATCTGAGCTAAGCACTAAGTCAGACAAAAGGTCTGAAAATTCACAGAGAAACTCACAGTAACGACCAGGTGGATGATAGATAACAACAAATAAAACTGGTTTTTGGGACTTCCAATTTGGATGGACAAGACTAAGAGTCAAGCTTTCAAATGAATTAAAGCTCTGTCTGGGTTTTTGATTAATTAATAAGCTGGAATGGAAGATTGCTGCTAATCCTCCGCCTCAGCCCGTGCTACAAGCATTCTGGCAGTTAGTGTGAAAATGCTGTAGTACACATGCCAGGCCTGTATGCAGCACTGTAACCCTTCTATAAAAAATGGAGAAGAAGACATGGAGCTAGCAATGAAAGATAAATCTTTAGAAGCCGTTCACGGATTAAATAAAGTCTTTTTAATCTGACCTGTTGCCTGGATTCATCATCACAGATGAAAACTGTTCTCCCCGTAACACCCTTGTTTTGGAAGATGACGTCTGGAAATGCGTTAATTCGTTATGACGGAAATTACTTGTTAAGGGGTTTTTTAAAGAAGTTTTTTAAAGAAGTCCCTCAGTGTTTGTCTGCTCCGGGTGAGTTTCTCTGGGTGAGCTGGAGGACGCCGGTACTTTGTCCCACCAACAAGAAGAAAAAAATAATAATATGCTAAATTACACCGTTAACAACATGTTACAGAGGCAGGGCGATGACATCATCCTTTCAGTTTTCCAGTAAGACACTTCTGGCATTTCCAGATTTATGTGATTAGATAAATATTCCACTCATAAAGGAAAATAAACATTCATCAACAGAACTGATTGTTTTACACAAAATGAGTGTAACGTGACGTTCAATAACATCACGTTCACCAATGTCATGATAATACATTTCATTTATAATGCACCTTTCATTGATAAAAATCTCAAAGTGCTACAGGAAAAAAATAAATCCAAGGATAAATAAGAGAATTAAAAACAGAAAATCTTAAGATAAAACCAAGAATAAAATAATGAAATAGAATAAAAAGACTAAGATGCAACAGATTCAAATTATTGAGACCTGATAGGATATTGATAGGCCTGATATTGATAGACCTGTCTAAACAGGTATGTCTTTAGGCTTTTTTAAAAGCTTCCACAGTCTGTGGAGCCCTCTGGTGGTCAGGGAGGGTGTTACAAATATGGGAGGCAGCTGAACAGAAGGACCTGTCTCCCATGGTGTGAACTTTGGCGCGAAGGGGATGGATAAGATTAGTGTTATATGAACAGAGGGAACGGCAGGATGTGTGGGAACTGAGGAGGTCTTTGAGGTAAATGGGGGCATTGCCATGGATGCAGTGGTGGGTGATGAGAGTAATCTTCAATTTCAATTTCAATTTATTTTCATTTATATAGCGCCAAATCACAACAGAGTTGCCTCAAAGTGCTTCACACAGGTAAGGTCTAATCTTACCAACCCCCAGAGCAACAGTGGTAAGGAAAAACTCCCTCTGAGGAAGAAACCTCAAGCAGACCAGACTCAAAGGGGTGACCCTCTGCTTGGGCCATGATACAAACATAAATTACAGAACAATTCACGGACGAATATACAAGAAATGCTATTGGCACACAGGACAGGAGGGTCGCCAACACGAATACATCTCCCATCTCTGGATGGAGCTGCACCTTAAACAGAGAGAAAAAACAGAATCAGAATCTTTTATTCATGTTGTCATTATGGGGTGTTGTGAGCCGAACCCTGAGGGAAAAATCAATTTACTCCACTTTGGAATAAGGCTGCAAAATGGAAGTGAAGATGAAAAGTGAACACAGAAGTGGAAAAAGTGAAGCGCAGTGAACACCTTCCAGATACACTGTAATTGAAATGAATCAAAAGTACAGAAATTGTATTATGCCATCCAGAAATCACGCTGTATGCAGCAGCCTGCTAATCTTAAAATGGATTCTATAGGAGATGGGGAGCCAGTGAAGTTTATGGTGTTCCTCTTTACGTTCTCTCATCAGAATTCTAGTTGCACTGTTTTGAATGTATTGGAGGCTTTGAAGGTTTTCCCACAGAGATCCCAAAGAGAAGGGAGTTACAGTGGTCAAGCCAGGAGGAGACAAAGGCATGGATGAGTTTTTCAGCATCAACGATGACGTCGTGCTGCAAGTGAGTGTACTTTAAAGTTGCTGAAATGGTTTGGTCTTTACTGCCCAAATATCAACGAGTGGAAGTGGAAAGAAGTGAAGTCTGCGTCGCCTAAAGAACCACCTGAGGAACAGCAGAAGGCACAGACAAACCAGTGACCCGGGGTCACTCCTGGCAATTAACCCTCAGAGAACACAGCCTCTGGACAGCAACCAAATCATTGATCATTGATCATTTTGCTCTTAACCACAACAACAGACACAATGTACTGTTATGAAGACATCAATGGTAGAGGAAAGATTTTCTCTCTCCCTGCCGTTAGCATTTTTCTCCTTTAGGCTACATGTGGAGGTCTGTGGATATTTGTACTGAACAGTAGGTTTGCGTTTGTGATTTTTGGTTGTTCTGTATGTCATTAGTGACTGTCACAGATCAGAATGTAGCTATGTGTACGCACGTCTGTGAATGTGGCAGAGGTGTAGCACAGAGGGAGGTGATGGTCTAGTGGTTAAGCGTTGGGCTTGAGACCAGAGGATCGTTGGTTCAAATCCCAGCCTGACCCGAAAATCACTAAGGGCCCTTGAGCAAGGTCCTTAATCCCTGAGTTGCTCCTGGTGTGTAGTGAGCACCTCGTGTGGCAGCAGCCTGACATCCTGGTACCCTGGCTTTGATCGTCTGATGCAGATGGACAAGCGCTATATCAATCAATCAATCAATCAATTTTTTTATATAGCGCCAAATCACAACAAACAGTTGCCCCAAGGCGCTTTATATTGTAAGGCAAGGCCATACAATAATTATGTAAAACCCCAACGGTCAAAACGACCCCCTGTGAGCAAGCACTTGGCTACAGTGGGAAGGTCCATTTAGAGCCGTCGTGACACACGAGCCTCATAAAAATGCCAAGCTGCAGAAAAAAATCTCTGGAGCCGCCATTGACCGAGGATCCTCTGGTCTCAAGCCCAACGCTTAACCACGAGACCATCACCTCAGTTTAAACTATTTTAAGACACAAAGTTATGAAGAATTAGAGGCATGGTCACTTTGACTGACAGTTTCTGTTCTGCGTCCAGAACCACAGATTTGACCATGTTTGTCCTTTTTGAGCATTTTACGTATTACAAATATCTGAGATATTATGGCTTTCTGTACGGTTAATTGTAATAACGTATCATCTGTGAACTCTGTGCTCCAGAGTGAAATTTCAGTATTAAGTTTTAATTGAATTTTTATAATAAAGCCTTTATTGTCACTGTAAATATACACTTGCAATGAAATTCATCCTCTGCATTTAACCATCCTAATTACAGTTAGACATGATGTAACCACTAGGGGCAGTGGGCTGGCATGCAGGGACCAAGTCCAGATGTAGAGATACTGCCTTGCTCAGAGGCAGACTTAACTTGTATCCACAGAGGTTAATAATGAGAACTAGAGTCCGCACTCCCAGTGCTGCCAACTAAATGTGAACGTCCCTTCATGGACAGCGTCATGTCGCCTCCTAACCGGATGCCTGGATGTTAATGGATTTTTAATGCAGATATGCGAGTGAACACACACGGAAAAAAGCTTGCAAAATACGTATTAAAATGCCGTTCTGAATTTATGTCAGGAAAGTATTAAACTTACTCTGACACTCACACATTCCCAAATATTAGTGTTGAAAGTTAAGCCTGGGTCCCACCGAATAATAAGCCATGAATAATGAGCCACACATGGGTGTGTAGTGATTATTCAAAGAATGACCTGCATTTTTCATCTACCACATATCCACTACTAAAGCGCCTCTACGTGCCTCGCTGTACCCCGCATGTGCCACGTAGCAGCTTCTAGTGAGCCTCGAATATCAGCCACACTAAGCCAAGTATGAGCCACGTATGAGCCACGTATGAGCCACGTATGAGCCACGCAGTGCCATGTAGTGTGACATCGGTGCACGATCGCACGTTTGGTCCTACTCTCTGCCCCTCCCACACTTGTTTCCTCATGGAGCAAGAAAGAGAGGAAAAAAGTGTCCAGATGAAACAGTCCTCTGTGAATCCAGAAGCAATTAGAGGTGTTTTCAGCATCTAAGGTTTGGCAGAAAATGATTAATCCGCTACAAAATAATTATTTTATATACAGCGTCCAGCGGACAGAACAGGTGCAATTGTGCACGCAAGAGAGCTGCTCCAAAAACAGCCTTTCAGGTCCTGCGTAGCTGCCAGGCACATGGATAATGGGCTTTTAGCAGCCTCGTAAGCGCCACACACACACCTCTAAGTCGACATAGTACCTCACACACAAACTGCCCCACAATGTTGTTGCAAAATTTTGAACATCTTGAAATTAGCGCCACGCTCAGAGAGGAGCCTCATTAACTGAAGATAATGCCTCTAAGAGCCACTCAGAGCCACTATTCTCCATCGATAGTTGAATAAATAATTGTGCTGCGTGGCTCATTATTCATCCTTCATTCTTTGGTGGGACCAGGGCTTAAGACAGATCTGATTTGTTCCAGCTGAGACGTCCTCCTGCTGCTGTATTCAACATTGCACGACTCATCAATCCATTACTATATATATATATATGTTTTGGTCCAATCATTTTTAGTCCACTAACATTTTTGCAGACGTAGCTTTTTGTAGTAGATGCACCGTTCTATTCTCTACAGAGAAGAGCTAGTTCTAGAATAAACCACTCTATCCTCTGCAGGCAAAGGAGAACTGGTCATAAACAAGACCAAAAAAAAAAAACTAATTTCTTCTGACCCCATACTAATATGCTGAAAATAGCACCCAAGACATCCAGAGGCATACAGTTTTAACTCATGGTTAAAATTTTAACCAAGCTAATTTTGGAAAAGTTATTTAAATTAACGTCACGTCTGAAGTTTTATAAAGTGAAAATATCAGATATATGTTTTAGTTTTAAAGCATTGGACTAATTTTGAAGGTTTTAGTGTGGACATGCTGTGTGCCCAGTGCATTCTGGTTCACGACAGGAGAAATGCATTTGAGACACTCTGATCAGGCTCCACAGGGACAACAGCATTAAACTCTTTGTATATTGTGCCTAAAACTCTTGTGAATATATTCTCTGGGTTTATAGATGTTGTTACTGTGTTTGTTTTATGTAAAAATGCCAGAAGAAGCTCAGGTTGCTTCTCCAAAAGCCGAACACTCTGTTAAATTGTGATTCAGGCTGTGTGATATAACCGGTGTCAAAATGCATAGAACACTGCCATCTACTGGCGACCGGTTATATCACAGTGTTGTCGACTGCAGGATTTTATCTGTAGGTTTCCAAAACCTGAGAGACCCCACACGTGGAGATAAAAACAAATCATAGATCTGACAGGTTTAGTTGTACAGTGTGTGTGTCAGCCACACGGTAAAAACAACACACACAAACAGATTTCACACACGAACATTCCCAGGTCAGACACCTCGCTTTCTGATTGGCTGCATGTCACATTTAGCTCCTCACGTCCTTCTTAACACACCACACATGGCAAGAATATCTGATAAGATTATATTTAGCTTCATCACGACTGTCGGGGCGTACTTAAGATTGTCGGAAGAGGAAGATCTGGTCCGATATCGGCCTATCTTGCCATGTGAACCAGCCTTGATGTTATGACGCCTCACGGAGCGACTGATTGATCTGTTATAACGCTGCACCGAGCCGCTAACCGATAGGATGTTATGATGCCTCACAGAGTGACTGATTGATCTATTATAACACCGCACCGAGCCGCTAACCGATTGGATGTTATGATGCCTCACGGAGCGACTGATTGATGTGTTATGACACCGCACCGAGCCGCTAACCGATCGGATGTTATGACGCATCACGGAGCGACTGACTGATCTGTTATAACGCTGCACCAAGCCGCTAACCGATCGGATGTTATGACGCCTCACGGAGCGACTGACTGATCTGTTATAACACCGCACCGAGCCGCTAACGGAGCCAATGTTATGATGCCTCACGGAGTGACTGATTGATGTGTTATGACACCGCACCGAGCCGCTAACCGATCGGATGTTATGACACCTCACGGATTGACTGATTGATGCGTTATGACACCACACCGAGCCGCTAACTGATCGGCTGTTATGATGCCTCACGGAGCGACTGATTGATGCGTTATGACACCGCACCGAGCCGCTAACTGATCCGATGTTATGATGCCTCACGGAGCGACTGATTGATGTGTTATGACACTGCACCGAACATGTTTTCACTATTATTTGATTTCTTTGTGCAACTGACCGTTATTCAAGCATTCAAACGGTGATTCCTATCGCCACACAACTCCAACCACATACGAGAAAGTTTTTTGACAGTTCTTGGTCTTGAAAGAAACCTTGTCTCCCTAACCGGATAGAGTTGCGATGTCATCACATGTGCACTTAGGCGCTGTCTAGCAGGATCTTGAAAATCTCTTTCTTTTTTATACAAATGAAAAAAATGACATATTTTACAAAAGCACATTTATTTGTAAACACCAACACATTACACTGATTCACTTGTGTTGGTTTTTACATAGAATGAATGAATCAACCAATCAGTATGACTGGAGGGTTAGTTTACCCATAATCCCTTTGGGCATCTGTGTGTTAATGTTCAAATCTTCAGAATTAGTGCATTATTGCACTAATTAGTGCAGAGGAATGGTCTATTTGAAGAGTTTCAGTCAGGTTTTAGAATTCATCATAGCACAGAAACAGCATTAGTGAAGGTTACAAATGATCTTCTTATGGCCTCGGACAGTGGACTCATCTCTGTGCTTGTTCCGTTAGACCTCAGTGCTGCTTTTGATACTATTGACCATAAAATTTTATTACAGAGATTAGAGCATGCCATAGGTATTAAAGGCACTGCGCTGCGGTGGTTTGAATCATATTTGTCTAATAGATTACAATTTGTTCATGTAAATGGGGAATCTTCTTCACAGACTAAAGTTAATTATGGAGTTCCACAAGGTTCTGTGCTAGGACCAATTTTATTCACTTTATACATGCTTCCCTTAGGCAGTATTATTAGACGGTATTGCTTAAATTTTCATTGTTACGCAGATGATACCCAGCTTTATCTATCCATGAAGCCAGAGGACACACACCAATTAGCTAAACTGCAGGATTGTCTTACAGACATAAAGACATGGATGACCTCTAATTTCCTGCTTTTAAACTCAGATAAAACTGAAGTTATTGTACTTGGC
This sequence comes from Thalassophryne amazonica, assembly GCF_902500255.1. NCBI lineage: Eukaryota > Metazoa > Chordata > Actinopteri > Batrachoidiformes > Batrachoididae > Thalassophryne > Thalassophryne amazonica. The sequence continues at coordinate 2,318,542 of NC_047114.1, read as the reverse complement.
CCCACAAATCTTAGAAACATGGTGTCTAACCAGATCCTTACTCTGGATGGCATTACCCTGACCTCTAGTAATACTTTGAGAAATCTTGGAGTCATTTTTGATCAGGATATGTCATTCAAAGTGCATATTAAACAAATATGTAGGACTGCTTTTTTGCATTTACGCAATATCTCTAAAATCAGAAAGGTCTTGTCTCAGAGTGATGCTGAAAGACTAATTCATGCATTTGTTTCCTCTAGGCTGGACTATTGTAATTCATTATTATCAGGTTGTCCTAAAAGTTCCCTAAAAAGCCTTCAGTTAATTCAGAATGCTGCAGCTAGAGTACTGGCGGGGACTAGAAGGAGAGAGCATATCTCACCCATATTGGCCTCTCTTCATTGGCTTCCTGTTAATTCTAGAATAGAATTTAAAATTCTTCTTCTTACTTATAAGATTTTGAATAATCAGGTCCCATCTTATCTTAGGGACCTCGTAGTACCATATCACCCCAATAGAGCGCTTCGCTCTCAGACTGCAGGCTTACTTGTAGTTCCTAGGGTTTGTAAGAGTAGAATGGGAGGCAGAGCCTTCAGCTTTCAGGCTCCTCTCCTGTGGAACCAGCTCCCAATTCAGATCAGGGAGACAGACACCCTCTCTACTTTTAAGATTAGGCTTAAAACTTTCCTTTTTGCTAAAGCTTATAGTTAGGGCTGGATCAGGTGACCCTGAGCCATCCCTTAGTTATGCTGCTATAGACGTAGACTGCTGGGGGGTTCCCATGATGCATTGTTTCTTTCTCTTTTTGCTCTGTATGCACCACTCTGCATTTAATCATTAGTGATCGATCTCTGCTCCCCTCCACAGCATGTCTTTTTCCTGGTTCTCTCCCTCAGCCCCAACCAGTCCCAGCAGAAGACTGCCCCTCGCTGAGCCTGGTTCTGCTGGAGGTTTCTTCCTGTTAAAAGGGAGTTTTTCCTTCCCACTGTAGCCAAGTGCTTGCTCACAGGGGGTCGTTTTGACCGCTGGGGTTTTTACGTAATTATTGTATAGCCTTGCCTTACAATATAAAGCACCTTGGGGCAACTGTTTGTTGTGATTTGGCGCTATATAAAAAAATTGATTGATTGATTGATTGATTATTTTAAAATTAACAGATATGTGTTATATATCACTTTGTACATTTTAAGAGTTTACATTAATGTAGTTATTCTATCTGGAATAATTTTATTTTTACAGCAAAACCATAATTCAAACCTGCTTTCCATTTCAAGACCTCTGCCTCATCGTGGGACCACTGTTTCCTGTCAGGTAGAGGTGGATGATAACAGGAATTTTGGTATTGATCTGATACCAAGTAAATACAGACCTAGTATCGCCGGTACTGATACTTTTTCGTATTTAAGCTTCATAGATCCAAAGGATCCAAAAGACCTAGGATAGAATTTTGCCAAACATTGTACATGACAACAAAATACTTTATTATCACAATCAACATTTTTGTTTAAAAAAATATCACTCAACACAACTTAAAACAAAATCTCCTGAGGTAGAGGGCTGACAAACCACAATACAAGGGTGCGCCGCTCTGTGTTGTGTGACACAGCGCACAAAGGGAGTTTTTCCTTCCCACTGTAGCCAAGTGCTTGCTCACAGGGGGTCGTTTTGACCGTTGGGGTTTTACATAATTATTGTATGGCCTTGCCTTACAATATAAAGCGCCTTGTGGCAACTGTTTGTTGTGATTTGGCGCTATATAAAAAAAAAATTGATTGATTGATTGATTGTAGGGTGCAGTGTGTGTGTGTGTAGAGTGCAGTGTGTGTGTATGTGTGTGTCGAGTGCAGTGTGTGTAGGTAGAGTGCAGTGTGTGTGTGTAGAGTGCAGTATGTGTGTGTAGAGTGCAGTGTGTGTGTGTAGAGTGCAGTGTGTGTGTGTAGAGTGCAGTATGTGTGTGCAGAGTGCAGTGTGTGTGTGTGTGTGTAGAGTGCAGTATGTGTGTGCAGAGTGCAGTGTGTGTGTGTGTGTGTGTAGAGTGCAGTGTGTGTGTGTGTGTGTGTGTAGAGTGCAGTGTGTGTGTGTGTGAGTGTGTGTGTAGAGTGCAGTGTGTGTGTGTATGTGTGTGTGTGTAGAGTGCAGTGTGTGTGTGTGTGTGTGTGTGTGTAGAGTGCAGTGTGTGTGTGTGTGAGTGTGTGTAGAGTGCAGTGTGCGTGTGTATGTGTGTGTGTGTCGAGTGCAGTGTGTGTGTGTGTAGAGTGCAGTGTGTGTGTGTAGAGTGCAGTGTGTGTGTGTAGAGTGCAGTATGTGTGTGTAGAGTGCAGTGTGTGTGTGTAGAATGCAGTGTGTGTGTGTGTGTGTAGAGTGCAGTGTGTGTGTGTGTGAGTGTGTGTAGAGTGCAGTGTGTGTGTGTATGTGTGTGTGTGTCGAGTGCAGTGTGTGTGTGTGTAGAGTGCAGTGTGTGTGTGTGTGTGTGTTTGTGTGTGTAGAGTGAAGTATGTGTGTGTGTGTGTGTGTGTGTGTGTGTGTGTGTGTGTGTGTGTGTAGGGTGCAGTGTGTGTATGTGTGTGTGTGGCAGATTTTTTTTTTTTTTTGTGGAAGATATTTGGACTGAAAGTTCTCAGAGTTGTGATCACATGACCCCCACAGCTGAGAGTTTTATTTTTTATATTTATTCATTTATTTATTTTGCCTCGTTCCTCTTCTGCTCAGTTTTTCACGTCTTTGACCTCCTTCGGTGTGGGTTCGGCTCTGCAGTGTGGCGGCCTGTCAAGGAACTGTCACTCATCACTTCTGTCTCTCCTCACTCCGTCGGTCCGTCGCTTGCTCCCCTCGCCCGTCCGTTCTTCCCACCGCGTGTTGCGTTCCGTGTGATGTTGATGTTTCTCTCACATTTTCCTGCCAGGCTGCTTCCTCGCGTCCCTCCATCACTCGCCGTCTGAACTCTGAAGTCGACCGTCTGCGCTGCGCCGAAGGGAAAACGGCTCTCGCTCCATCCATCATTTACCACATGAGGCGTCTGCCACAGCTTCATGACCGCCGTTGAACTCCTTCCTCACTCACTTTTTTCCTTTTATCTCTTTAAAAAAAATTTTTTTTCTTAAACCACCCGTCCATTAATCTTCTCTTCTGCTGTTTGTGATGATCCAGATCTTTCAGTCTCCATTGTGATCCTCCAAACCTGATCCACCTGAATCCGGGCTGCCATCTGCCTTGCTTCAGTCTTCAGCCACCTGTTTGATTCACTCATGTTCAGTGCGTCTGCCTGCCCTGTCTTCAGGTTCCGCCTGTGTTTTGGGTCCTATCTGTCAGTTCCTGGGTCAACCACAACACAAAGATCTGGCCAGCATGGACCCAGCAGACACAGCTCCCAAAACTACAAATCTACAGAAAGCTGTCTTTTTTTGTGAAGCTTATGCAGATACAGGCTTTAAGAATCACATTCAGAGAGCTGATCACTGATCTGCACCAACTCAGGACTCAACAAAATCCCTGATGTGGGTGTAAATTTGAGTGTCCTTAAGCAATGGGGGGATTCCAGTCTCATGTTGAGGAGGTTTTTGTTCAGTCTCTACTTGAAGGCTTGAACATTGTTTGATGTATCTCCAACTCTCTCCAGTCTTGGACAGTTATTAGGACAACATGAGCAACACCTCAGAGCGCTCTCCAAAAGCAGCCGAGAACTGATAAATCAAATATCTGAACTTAAACATTAAGTGTCTCTTTTCCTGTGTCTGCTCAGTCCACCCAGCTCAGCCTCCTCAGTCCTTTATGCCTGCTGCTGACCTGTGCCACCTCCACCTCAGGACCCCCATTTCACTGATCCAGAGCCTTTTTCCAGACAAATGGACAGATGCGGAGGTTTCCAACTGTGATGTGCCACCGTGTTCCAGTAACGCCCACAAACATTCACTTCAGACCAATCAAAGGTACAATATTCCCTGAAATTATTAAGAGGAAGAGCTTTGGCTTAGGCAGACGCGGTCTGTGGGGACCTCAGGCCTCATGGACAAAGACGTGTGTACTGAAACACGGCGAACGCCAAAACCCAGAAACTACTAAAAGCACAAAAATAACCAGAAGGGCCAAACTGTGTGTTTTCTTTCTTCTCTACAAGAGTCAAGACAGAAGTCAGACCACCAGCACAAGAATTTTAGCTGAGGAAGCTTCTGCGATTTGAAGCGAAAAGTCCTCACGTCAAGCAACCCAGTCCAGTCAAAGATTCAAGTTTCTCTACTCTGTGTGTACACATGGATCCAAGCACCTTCTGTTTGTACATCCCACTGAATGTGGAAGTACCAAACTTCTCCCTGTCCACGCCCCTATTTAAATATGCAAATGTATTTAAATAGGCCCTGGAGCTTCACTCTCTCTCTCTGTCTCTCTCTCTCTGTCTGTCTCTCTCTCTCTCTGTCTGTCTCTATCTCTCTCTCTCTCTCTGTCTGTCTCTCTCTCTCTGTCTCTCTCTCTGTCTGTCTCTCTGTCTCTCTCTGTCTGTCTGTCTCTCTCTCTGTCTCTCTCTCTCTCTGTCTGTCTCTCTTTCTCTCTCTCTCTGTCTGTCTCTCTCTCTCTGTCTGTCTCAGTCTCGCTTTCTGTCTCTCTCTCTCTCTGTGTCTCTCTCTCTCTGTCTGTCTCAGTCTTGCTCTCTGTCTCTCTCTCTCTGTCTGTCTCTCTCTCTCTGTCTGTCTCTCTGTCTCTCTCTCTCTGTCTCTCTCTCTCTGTCTCTCTCTCTCTCTCTCTCTTTCTCTCCATCTGCTGTACTTTGTAGATGAGTTGAATTCTGAGCTCTTATCTTTCCAAAATAAAAGCTGTTCTGTCTGTCCTACTCTGTTCCTCCTGCTGCTCCTCCCAGCAAACCTCCATTTCTCTTTTCAATCTTCTCCAAAGTATCCGTCTGCTTTAAAGTGTTCCATCATTGCACAGAGGAAGTGGAGAAGCTTCTTGTTTGGTCCATTCCCACTCTGGTTCCCTCTGAAGTAAAGACTTACTTGTGTCTCCATTTCTTCTCCTCCTCCTCTTCCACCTTCTTCCTCACAATCTCGCCTCTCTCTTCTCCAAACTGTTGGACAAATGTCGGCTTGTGGCAAAGAAAGCGTCTCGGCCTGCGTCTGTCTCTGCTTTCTCATCTCTCTATCAGTTCGTTTCTGCTGCTAAGTGTCTTCGGCGCCATCAGCGCTTCTTTCTGTTCCCAAGAACAAAGTCTGTTGTGTGACTTTGGACCATCATTGAGGGACAGACTGAGAACATTTGAAACAAACATTCCAGCTCAGTGGGCTCAATGTGTTCTTTAAGTGAGCAGAAAACACTCAAATCAGAAGTTCTGAAAACATTTCTGTGAAATACAGATTTCCAAAATTGTGAAAAAAAATGCCATATTTTCAGGAGTTATAAGTTGCACCTGTCAAAAAAATGTAGTCTCAAGAGGTTATATGTAAATGGCACAGCTTTTTTCTGTATGTGGAACTCACTTTGTAACACAGTGTTTACCTGGAGGTGAATGTCGCACATGTGCACACCACAGCCTGCGCTGTTTCTTAACATAACAAACCTTAAGTTCAAAATAATAATCAGGATGGACAAATAAACATGTGTTGGACAACATCTGAGATGTTTTTTCATACCGTTTGGAGAGAAGAAACTGTCAGATGGACATGGGTGGCCACAGCTTTGGAAACACTACAAGAAAAATGTGAGTCCAGTGTAATTTTTATTTTATCATGTCTTTAGTTTGGGATTTCCAATGTATTAGTTGTAAGATCTTACACAAAAATCTCCCCCAAAAAACCTCTGCAACTTATACTCTGGAATGTGGAATACATCAAGAATGACATTAGAATGCTGTAATAAGGCTGGGACTCTGTGGGAGTGTACAGTTATAAAACCATTCTGGTTAAAGGTGGTGCAAATTCTTAGTGATTGGCTGGGGAAGCCCTTAGCTTTTTGTTTTATGTTTATTGGGGGATAGAGCACAGATACCTAACATTTCTGCTGGGAAATTCTCAGTCATCATGGTAGGGGTCTCAGTCGCTGCTAGAGTTATTCTAACCCACTGGAAAATACAGACCGCTCCAGAAGGTAAAGAATGGGCCAATAAGATGACAAAAATAGCTTCTTATGAGTGCATGCTCAACAAGCTTAAGAACAAGGACAAAACTATAGTATCAGTATGGGATCATTTCTGGTCATACATCACGATAAATAATTCTTAGATAGGAATATAACCCTAATAATAGGTTAAATATGCTTTAATGTGGTGGCTACTGATGCCTGAGAGGTTTATATAATGATGTACTTCTTTGTGCTTACCTGCACTGTTTGTGAGTTACAACCCCGGTTCCAACTGACTCTTGGTTTTTTTGTTTTTCTTGTGTGTATTTCTCATGTAAACATGAGGTCAGTAATATTGTATTTGCAATGTACCAACTGAAACACTAATAAATACTTGAATTATATAAAAAAAAGAATTACATTATAATATTTTTCTTGTGATGTTATCAATACAGGGACACCACAGTGGATTAGTGGTTAGCACTGTTGCCTCACCGCAAGCGGGTCATGTGATTGATTCCCACCTGTGGCCTTTCTGTGTGGAGTTTGTGTGTTTTTCCCGTGTTTGTGTGTGTTTCCTCTGGGTGCTCTGTCTCCTCCCACATTCAAACACACGCAAGTTGTCTGTAGGTGTGAATGTATTTGTTTGTCTGTATGTGACCCTGCGACAGACTGGCGTCCTGTCCAGGGTGAACCTGCCTCTAACCTTGTGACTGCAGGGATTGGTTCCACCCCCCCCCCCCCCCGTACCCCTCACTGAAGAAAGCAGTTGAAGATAAGTGTGTGAGTGTGTGAGTGAGTGTAATCAACACAGAATGAAGGCTGATGGCATCAAACGTAACCCAAACACACTGATCCAATGACCTAAGTGTAAATACAGCAAATACAGTGCATCCAGAAAGTATCTGTTGATTATTTTATTACAGTAAAACTAGTAGTGTGTTGTCTGTGGGGATCCATGGGCTCCAGATTGGGTCGTGAGAATGTTTTGTGAATAAGTATTTATTATTTGGCACCTTTAGTTGATGTCATGTTTTACAACTGGCAAGGTTGAGATAGTGTCTGAATTGAACCCATATATATATATATAAATTAAATTGTAATCATCATCTTCATATAATAGCGGTGGTCCTGGTGGCCACCAGGCTTTGGCTCCTTTAAATGAAAAAAAAAAAGCTGACAAAACAAGCTAAATTCAAGTTACGTGCAACTTCAAAATCACACCTGCTCCTAATTGCCATCATCCATACAATGATAGCATTGCTATCTGTAACAATCCCTGAGATGTCCAGCAGGTGGCAGACAGATATATTGTATATTAAATTAGCAAAATAAAGTTGCTTATTGTGTTGATCCTGTGCCTCAAAGTCAACCCCTGTTAAACCTGTTTATCCTGGTGGAGACTTACACCATGATGTCATTTATAGTTTTTGAGTTACTGTGTTGACAAACCAGAGGGAATGAACTCATTTATCTATCTGTACTCTGGATTAAACAGAGTGCATGCCTCGGCTTTGGAAGCACTGGGAGAAAAACACTTTTCTCAAATAATTCCTGGAGCTCTTTTACACTGTCGCCAATGTTTGGAGCAAAGGTTTTGAGCTGACACACCCAAAGCGATTATTAGCACCAAACCCGTGTGTTTTCCAATGCCAGGTGCTATTTAGAAAGTCACTGCCACCCCGTGATTAACCCTCGCGCTAACATTTTCTCCTCTTCAAATCACAAGGTCGACTGAGTGGTTCCAGGTCGCTAACAGCACAGATTCTCTCTTTTCAACATATTCAAATCCAGCCTTCACAAAACACATTCGTTAGGCCACCAAGTCACAGAAAATGGATTATAAAACATCTGAAAATTAAAAAAAAAAATAAGAGAGTGAGAGAGAGATTTTTAGTTTTTAATTTAACATGTTGATGCAATAATTTTCAACAGTTTTTTTTTAATTCTTTGAGTTTTTTGTTTGCTTGGTGTCTCAGGAGTTTTAGTGAACAGGTGCTCAGTCAATCAATTGTCATGACAATTGATCTGTTGGACCCTCTGGACTTTGGGTTATACCCATGAAAGTGGGCATGTCACTACCAACAAGTGTGGCAAAACATGCCGCCTATAACCGGGTGGGCATCGAGGGCCGTGACACTGCAGGTTTTCCTTGCAATCAATCACCTCTGCAGGTGGGTCGCTGATGAGCTTCTGCCCTGAACATAAACACCTGATCCTGAAACAAATCACCTGCTTTTGTAGAAAGGAAAACCTGGGGCCTGTACTACGAAGCAGGGTTACTGGCTTATCAGGGTAACTTCGGGAGTAAGTTGATGACGTGTGGCGTAACTTCCTGGTTAACCCGTACTACGAAAGGTGGATAGGTTTTGATCGAGGTATGCTGCCACGGCAACTTACACTGTGCGCCAAACCTGCTCCGAGCAGGTTATGTTCCAGGATTAGCTTGAGGTTTTCGCTTAACCACACCCTTTATAAGTACCGTCCATCCACCTTCAATCACTCCGAAGACAATGCCGGCCTACCTGGATGATCTGTTTGATATTGGGGCAAAAAATGTGAGGGGCTCTCTCCGCAGGGCGAGGGTTTTTAAAGACCGCTGGAATCCGCTGACATACCCGGACAATATTCTCTATGAAAGATATAGATTCTCAGCCGAGGGAATTTGTTATCTTTGTCAGCTGATCGGGCCAGACGTCTGTAACATCACCCATCGTACACTGTAAAAAAAGACTGTTGTTTTTACAGGAAAACACTGGCAGCTGTGGTTACCAGGGAATTCCTGTAAAAAATACAGCAGTTAAATGTACAAAAAAAAAGAGCTCTTGTTTGTAGATTTAAGTTCTTTTAATGTGAGTCAGCCGTGGTTCATTCACTGTAAATCCATATACATATTATGTCTGTAATGTTATCTAGTGTGCTGCTGTATGTTTTACAGGAATTCCCTGGTAACCACTGCTGCCAGCGTTTTCCTGTAAAAACAAGTCATTTTTTACAGTGTAGCAATGCCCCGACAATCGATCAGATAATGTGCCTTGTGCCTATTTTGCCAGTGGACACTTTATGTATTCCATCGGTGATGCTGAACATCTGAGCAAGAATACTGTATGTCGTATGATTCGCAAGGTAGTACTTGCTCTGTCTAAACTGTTGGATGCATTTGTCGTTTTCCCTGGCCATTTATCCACAATGCAAATCAAAGAAGGGTTTTGTGCAATCGTGGGTAATTACTAATATCAAAATAGGTCTAATGCATGTCCATTAATTAGGTGAAGTGGGGCTTATCAAGCTCTGAATATAAACCTACCGTTCTGAAGGATGTTTTTATATTTCATCTTCACCTGCTGCCAGGTGCGTTTGGCACTGCTATTACATCTGAAATATTGACAGGATTAGGAATAACAATCATACAGTCAAGGTAGCCTATTTAGGAAACATTAAATTAACCTAACATTTATTAGTAGGCCTATGCCCACTTCTGAATCGTGTTGCATCTGGGCGTAATTAATGAAAGAGGGGCATTTTTTTACACATATCAGACATTCCACAGGTTAATCATCTGTAACAGATTTGGAGAACAATTGAATTGTATGTATGCATTTACCCGATCAGCAATATGTTTCCAACAAGCCTGTCTTGCTTTATTGGCAGACGATGTGTTCGATTTCCCCCTTAACATTAATTTAAATTCCTCGTAGCTAATAATCGTGCATTCTTCTTTGGTAAAGTAAGGTGACCGCGTCATCATTGAAAAATGGTGACGTGTGCTGCAACCCGCCCCTTTTATGTGAACACGCACAAACTCCACTTAGGTTTACACAGGTTCAACAAATCAACATCTTATTCAGCGTCGTAGCACCGATTAACACCACTTGAGAAAACCAGGTTTTGTTAACCCCGGTTTAAGAGGTTGACCCTGGGTTACTTCTGAGTAAGTTAACCCCGCTTCGTAGTACAGGCCCCTGCAGTGTCGCAGCTCTTTGTGGCACATGATTGCCCACCTATAATTTAACAGGCATACGTCCCTATGTAATATTTCTGTACGGTGGCCATCCCAGGGTGGCAGTTACAGCCAGGTGGGAGGACATATTTAAAAATGCTCCAATCATATTGAAAACTATACCACATTATTTATCTGATTATAAAGATTCCAAAAAGGTACAGTTTGGACTGTCTGTGACTGAATGTTCTGGAGTTATGGGGTAAAAGCAGCAAAAATCATGAGAAAGGTCCGTTTCAGTTTGTGTTGTGCTGCCTTGGTGTTTGCTCTGCTCCCTCTCCCTTCCTGTTCCTCCAGGCGCCGCCTCAAGGAGCTGATTCTGCACACCTGTGTGGTACTGGGCCTCAGTTCATCTCTGTGGTAATGAACTATTTTGACACTGTGTTTTCTGTTTTTTGACTCCTTTTTCCTCAGTATACCTGCCACCTGTCACCTCCATTGTGGCTACCTGGTCCTGGTTCTATCATCAGCCACCATTTGGATCAGGAACTCACTCTAGTCCTCTTTCTGGTCAAGTCAGCATCTCCTTACTCTAGTTTCTCCTGTCATGGACTTGTACATTTACCAATTCAAATTTGTTGTCACAATAAATGTGTTCTTTTGCTTCTTGTTGTTGGGTCCTAACCCTTTCTCTCTGGTTTCACCATAACAGTTTGGACAGGGGTTGAAAGTTAAAGTTGCTCCAATTTTGGTAAAAGGTGAAGCGAGCTATTGATTGCATTGATAGGGTTTTAAAAAGGAACAGTTTGCACCATCTGTTAGTGATTAGTGATTAGTTATCAGTTATCACCTCATGGAGTCACAGATGTCACAGAATCCAGTTTACATCAGGATTGTGTGAACTTCACTTTGGAGACTAAACATTTAACATGTTCAACTCTGTTAGTCTGGGAGCATGAGCTGGTGCTGCACTTTGGCGCATCCACAACACCATGGAACTGCCTTGGGTCCTGGATGGCAACCACCCAGGCAGACAACCAGTCCATTCCCACATCTATAAAGTAACATCTGCTGCAGCCTGGTGAAACTGGCCTTCTCCGGTTACTGGGCTCCTCAACACTCAGGCACCTGCAAGCCTTTTAGCTCAAACAAAAATCTGCATCTTTTTTTTTTCTTTTTCTTTTTTTTTACCAAAATTGGAACTACTGACACATTTACAAATTGAAATTGACCTTTGTCATGATTGTGTTTTACCCCATAACTCCAGAACATTCCATCATGGGTTGTCCAAACTATACCTTTTTGGGATCTTTATGATCAGGCAAATAAAGTGCTGTGCTTTTCAGCATGACTGGAGCATTTAAAAATTTTGACCCCCGGCTACAGTATAAACCTGGAATGGCCACCATACATGAAAATAAACCGAGTAAATTGTGGGTGGTAGTAAGTGCCTAACCTACCTACTGACTGCCCATCTAGTCGTTTTGTGTTTGCTTCTTTTGCTGGTGAATTCACACTAACATGTTTCAGCTCACTGTTTTTTTTTCTTTTGTTTTTTTCTGCTTTTGACCCCGCTCATATGGACAAATTATTCAGCAGTGAACATCCTTAGTCATAACATCTCCAAAAGCTCCGGCCACACTGCTGGCTTTCTACAGCTGTGAACAACACCGACAAAAACCATTAGATTTAATGAGTGAATATGGTGCAGCTGGAAGAGTTCGGTCTCTTGAGCACAAACAGCAGTTAATTTGGAGTAAAACAAATATACAGAGAAAAGAAGGCGAAGCGAGCTGGAGACCGGAGGGTCAGCGGTTTGCACCCTGTTCCTAATAGATAATTCTGGGAAAGTGGGAACAGCACTTGTGGCACCCGACTACTCCCCAAGATGCCCTTGAGCAAGACCTTTAATCTCAACTGTTTACAGCATGTGAATCAGGGATGCTTGAAGAAGAAAGTGTTTTTTCAAACCTTTTCTAGTTAAATAAAGGTTAAGAAAACAGCAGCTGCAATTTCCTGCACTGGCGAGATGCAATTTGCGGTGATTTCATTTTGTGCTTTTCTTTTTTCACTTTTATTACAATGTATTTCAAAAACCACTCTGCTGACATCACAAACACCTGAACCTCTGAAAGTGACACATTAATAATAATAATCATCATCATCATCATCATAATAATAATAATAATATTTCTGAATTGTTGCCCGAAATTAAAGAATTATTAAATGTCTGGGGAAAAGTAGTGTTAATGTTAAGGACACTACTTTTGTGCACCACTGAGTCATTTTGGACACATCTCTTCTATATACGATGCATATGCAGAAAAGGTCACAGTGTGATTTTTTCCTTTCTGGAAACTTTTACATTCCCTCACAAACTAGATACACATGGCGTGTCCTCACAGTAATAATATGCATTCTCATGAAAATGTTTAATTTTCATGCACAATGCTTTTTAGATTCCCTCGCAATGCCTGTACGGTGGCCAAGAGAGGCCACACCATGTCTGGTGTAGCAAATGCAGAAAACGTTTTAGGACAGTGAAATATCAGATTTCTTTTTCAGAAATCCAAGTATCGCTTGAATGAGCAGAAGTTGCAAATATTATGAGTTCTACAATATAATGATGTCATATAAAGCAAATTTTATCCAGTGGATGAAAATTTCAAAGATAAATTCAGCAGTGAAAGACTTAAGTGCTAATTGCAGCTTTTGTTTTTTTTTCATACATATATTTATTTTATACATATATTTAGCCAGGCACTTTACTGACTTTGCATCCATTAAACCTGCTGTCAGTTCTCTCTGTTTTCCATTTGAGGAAAATATAGATGTGGGTTGTATCATGTCCAAAGTGATGCTGCTTTTACACATAACGACGACAAGTCACGAATGCCACGAAGTACACATTCTTAGCCGCTGATCATGAATGTGATGATTCGGGGCAGAGGCGTCAGGTGTCCTCAGGAACTGCTGCAACCTGTTACCACACATTACAATTAATGGCACGTGTTGCTGGAGAATTATCAGGAACCATTACGCACAGTCAAGAATCATTTTCCGCGTTGTTGCGTGCTATTGCGCGTAACAGTGCATCGTTAAGTTCTGTCACATTGTGAACGAGGTGAATTGTCTCCACACACACACCCATATTCATCCAACCGAATTCAGACCGCTCCAGTTTTTCAGAAGAACTTTGTGACTGCATGCGTAGTTGGGCTCTGTGCCATGGAGTGGTGCAGAGAGGAGGAGGACAGAGCCAGATGTGTGGCTTCGTGCGGGTCTCGTCTCGCGCGTTTTCCCAAACATCAGGCACATGCAGCAGGTGGAACACCTGCAGGAGCGCGCTGAAGAGCACTGAAATGAGATTTTTAGCCAACTTGCTGTCAGCAATCAAACTGAATGCGGTGCAGCAGGGTTTAATTGTGCGCGCGCTTCTTCCTCCACCAGACTGGAGGAGGTGCAGAGATGTCTGGCTGCACGTGAGTCTCCTCTCGCTCCTCTGGTTCCTCCAGCTCAGACTCGTTCTCCCGCTCATCGGTTACAACAGCAGGTGGAACACCTGCAGGAGCTTCCTGAGGAGCTTCAGCAGGAACTGTGGAACGACATTTGGCTGACTTTGCGTCACTGTTCCTCTTCAGCATACTGCATCAAACTGAACGCTGTGGAGCCGAGTTTAATTGTGCGCATGTGACAGAAAACTGATTCGTCGTGGCGCGCAGTGAAATGTGACGCCGTGTTACAAGTCGTGTCAAAACTTGACAGTTTCTGTGTCACTTCGTAATAACACGTGACAGTTTGGGCTCCAAGAACCATCACAGGAACCACTACGAACGTTGTCATGTTCTACTAAGGATCAATACTCATCGAGACAGATCAATACGCTCAGTTGCGACCTCCACAACATGAGACGAAATGAGGGTGGTGTGTGACATTCGTGGAAGATTTTTTGACAGACAAAAACATGCTCCACGAATATCAAGAATATCACGCACCAACACGCACTATTAAGAAACCTATTCAGATGTGTTAAGTCACATTAAGAATGTCAGGAATGTGTCACGAATGACAGAAAAATGACATTCGTAACACGTCTTGGTTATGTGTAAACGCACCCGTCACTCTTCAACCTGGATATCTGTGCTGTTGAGAATAAGATCCTCAAACTGAAAAATGGCACTGAGCTCAAATCCAAAGTAACACCTGACACAAATGCCCAATTCTGGAATCTAATGCAGACCGAGAAGCTCCCCAACCTCAGGCCAACTACACAGAAGTTGACTGTATCTATTTGGATCAACATATCTGTGTGAGTCAGCCTTTTCACACATGAAAATCATCAAGTTAAAACACAGATCCACCATGACTGATGACCACCTTGTGGCCTGTTTACGGCTGCACTCAGCTCCTACTGTCCAGATTATGAGAGACTAGCTGCCTTCTCTCTAGGGTTGGGTATTGAGAACCGGTTCTTTTCGGGTATCGTTAAGAAATGATTTGATCCACTGACATCAATAGTCTTTTTGCTTAATGAGTCCTTCAGGGCGGCTGTTGTTTTTGAGGGTGTTTGTCAGGAAAATGTTCCTTCCTCTACGTTGATTACAGACCCTGCGGCGGCTCTGTAATCAACCGTTTCTGCAGCGCGACTCCACTTTGAAGCGTGAACCAATGAAGCAATACTTCGATCCGTTGGCTACTTGGTTCTTTGATTCGCTGCTCTTAAGAAGTGGCAATTCCGCTTCTTAACCCCTCTCAAAGCCATTAAAATATGTTAATCATGAGTCACTGTTGTCCAGATTAAAGTCACTAACTGGGACTCTTGTCTTGTTGCAGTCAAGAAACGAGAATCATCCTCCGTTCTGTTGGCACAGCTCCAAACACTGCACCGCTCTCTGCCGAGACAGAGTCCGGTCGGAATTAATAACTTCAAAGCGAATTGCCGCTTTAAATCAAATGACACTGTTTGTTTGTTTCTATTTATGTCCAGAGTTTAAGGATCCAGTGAAGAATTTCACATTTATTTACTTTATGACTCAATAAAATGTTGTTGACATGGAAAACCTGTAAAGCCTCCTTTTAGTACACAGAAACTTCACAAGAGGTATCAATAAGGGAATCAATAAGGAATCGGATCGATAAGCCGAATCAATAATGGTATCGATATTAATAAAATCATATCAGTACCCATCCCTACTCCTGTCAGTGCCAGAAGTCCTACTACGGTAGGGAACAACTTTTCCAACTTGAATTAGGCGTGGTATTATTTGGGTTGTTTGTTGTTGTGTTGTTATGGGCCAGTCCGAGACCTATTTGTGTGCTTATACTTTGCACTATGTGCATTTACTTCAGTAATGTATTATTATTGATAAAACCTTATCTTTTTGCCAGGAAATTGTGTTGTTATATTAGTGCAGAATATATTTTGGCGATGGTGTTCGATATGGCTTGGTAGATCTCGCTACACTTTCAACTTCAAAAGTACATCTTGCTTCAAAAAAGGTTTGGCACCCCCTGGTGGAATGAAATCATCAGCGTTTATGTGTTTATTTGTCTGTCTGTTAGCAGGGTTATGTCAAAACTGCTGCACAAATTTTGACGTAATTTGTACTACAGATAGATATTATACAAATATCTTTGACTCGAATGGTTTGTTCCATCTTTCACTGAATTAAATATTCATTCCATTGAAAGAATGTAGAAACATTTATTATTTGTTTCATAAAGTGGCTAAAATAGATCCATGACATTTTATATTATATTCATTTACAAACAACAGAAAAGGGACTTACATTTTGGTACCTCCTCAGTGCAGCGAAAAAAATAACGTCAGAAATTAATCCAGCTTTGCTGCGTCACTGCTACTTTGACATCAACAATCCAACACGAACTTTAAATAGGAACCAAAAATCATTCTGACGATGACGTCCAACATGCTGTGGATCACATCAACGTCCGTCAGCAAAACAAACTCCACCATGTTTGTTTTAAAACTAAGCACCATCTGTCTTGTGTGTGTGTGTGGTGTGTGTATGTGTGTGTGTGTATGTGTGTGTGTGTGTGTGTGTGTGTGTGTGTGTGTGTGTGTGTGTGTGTGTGTGTGTGTGTGTGTGTGTGTGTGTGTGTGTGTGTGTGTGTGTATGTGTGTGTGTGTGTGTGTGTGTGTGTGGTGTGTGTGTGTGTGTGTGTGTGTGTGTGTGTGTGTGTGTGTGTGTGTGTGTGTGCAGGGGCGTAGCACCAAATTCTGGGCCCTAGGTACTAACCATATTGAAGACCCCCCCACTGTTATGTTCTTTTTTATTAACGCAAACAGCAAATTTCTAATGTGTAGTCAAACCAGGTCTAAATCATGTATACCTTAGATCACACCTGGGAGTCAGAACCCTTTTTAAAGTTGGGGAAGCAATATTGAGTTGGGGGGTCTGGGGGACCAAACTGTACCATTTTCTAGAAGAATGGTACAATGTGGTGCATTCCTGTGCATTTTAACAGATGGGAATGCACCAAATTGTACCATTTTTCTAGAAAATGGTGTAATTTGGTCCCCCAGACCCCCCAACTCAGTATATCTATAGCTTTCAAGCTCACCTCTCTTTTCAAAGAATTTGGTTAGTAGCTACTTTCCCTCATTTAGTTTTCTTTCCCTGTCCTTTTTTCTTTTCTTTTTTGAAATCCAGACTTTGATTTTTTAGGAAAGACATATTTTATTTCAGCCTAAACACTTGGGCTGCAACTAATGATTATTTTACTAATCAGTTTATCGGTCGATTATTTTTTCAATTAATTAATTAATTGTTTTGTTTTTTTACTTACATTATTTCTTTAAGTGAGTTATTATTAAAAGGTCTTTATCACGCAACATCAACGTTTGAGCTTGTAACAAAGTTATGTTATATTCTCATCAAAAACATACCTGGAGTAGTGTTTAGTTTTATTTTGCACATACAAACATCACCAACACACCACAAAGAGATTTCCATCAGGTTTAGATGCCGACAGCAACTATCTCAACCACTGACAACATATTTCAGCAAGAGTCCACTAAAGTATTTTAAAGGCCTGACTAAAGTGTAAAATGTTATATTTAATAAGATATTTTCATGAAAAAAGACACAAATGTGCAGTTTACTGCATTTTATTTTTTTCTTGTGTAAAAACAGCTTAGATGTGGTTTGAGTGAAACAAATTGTCATTAAACTTAATAAAACAGGGATGAAGTGGAGGTTTAAGAGTCACTCGGTGTTCACAGGAAACACTTATTTCTATATTTATTTATGTTCATTGTTAGTTGGTTTAATCTTTTCTGTTTTGTTTTATCAGATTCTTTTTGTCCATTTCTCTAAAACTGTATTGTGGCATTATTAGTGATTATTACTATTATTGTTGTTGTTTCTATTATTATTAATATTGATATATAAATACAAATAAATGAATAAAATATTACAATCTGTAATACATTTGACTCTTTTACGACAACAAACGCTGAGCCATGAATTATTATACAGAAAACAAATGTGCTGACAGCTGCAACAGCTTAATGCTAACTTTAAGATTGAAAACGCCATAGACATGCTAACGCATTAGCATCTGTCCCGTTTTAAAGTTATAAAATACATCTATCAACTGTTTCAGAAGACCATAACAGGTCAGATTAACATAAAAAGGTAAATATTACTCACAGACATATGGTCTTTGGGGTTTTAGTGGGGAAAAATTAAGATTAAGTGAAATAAAACACTGAATTAACAAAGCACCAGATCAAAGCAGGGATTCATTTGATCTGCGAATCACTGCTTCGATTAGTTCAAGTTTCAAATCAAAGCCATCCATCCATCCATTTTCTTCCGCTTTATCCGGAGTCGGTTCGCGGGGGCAGCAGCTCAAGCAAAGCCGCCCAGACCTCCCGATCCACACACACCTCCCCCAGTTCCTCCGGGGGAACCCCAAGGCGTTCCCAAGCCAGCCGAGAGATGTAGTTCCTCCAGCGTGTCCTGGGTCTTCCCCAGGGCCTCCTCCCAATGGGACGTGCCCGGAACACCTCTCCAGCGAGGCGTCCAGGGGCATCCAGAAAAGATGCCCAAGCCACCTCAACTGACAAATTTCGACGTGGAGGAGCAGCGGCTCGACTCTGAGCTCCTCCAGAGTGACCGAGCTCCTCACCCTATCTCTAAGGGAGCACCCAGCCACCCTGCAGAGGAAACTCATCTCGGCCGCTTGTACTCACGATCTCGTTCTTTCGGTCATGAGCCAAATCTCATGACCATAGGTGAGGATCGGAACGTAGATCGATCAGTAAATCGAGAGCTTTGCCCCCCTACTCAGCTCTCTCTTCACTACAATGGTCCGATACAGCGACCGCATCACTGCAGATGCTGCACCGATCCGTCTATCGATCTCACGCTCCATCCGTCCCTCACTCGTGAACAAGACCCAGAGATACTTAAACTCCTCCACTTGAGGCAAGGACACTCCATCGACCTGAAGAGGGCACAGCACCTTTTTCCGGTCGAGAACCATGGCCCTGGATTTGGAGGTGCTGATTTTCACCCCGGACGCTTCACACTCGGCTGCAAACCGCCCCAGTGCACGCTGAAGGTCCTGATTTGACGAAGCCAACGGAACCACATCATCCGCAAACAGCAGAGACGAGATTCTGTGGTTCTCAAACCAGACCCTCTCTACACCCGGGCTGCGCCAAGAAATTCTGTCCATAAAAATAATGAACAGAACTGGTGACAAAGGGCAACCCTGGCGGAGGCCAACGTGCACTGGAAACAGGTTTGACTTACTACCAGAAATGCGAACCAAGCTCCTGCTGCGGCCGTACAGGGACCGGATAGCCCTTAGCAAAGGACCCCGGACCCCATACTCCTGGAGCACTCCCCACAGGGTGCCCCAAGGGACACGGTCGAACGCCTTCTCCAGATCCACAAAACACATGTGGACTGGTTGGGCGAACTCCCATGAACCCTCGAGCACCTGATGGAGCATGTAGAGCTGGTCCAGTGTGCTGCGACCAGGACAAAAACCACACTGCTCCTCCTGAATGCGAGGTTCCACCATCGGTCAAACTCCCCTCTCCAGTACTCTGGAATAGACCTTACCGGGGAGGCTGAGGAGTGTGATCCCCCTATAGTTGGAACACACCCTCCGGTCCCCCTTCTTAAACAGAGGGACCACCACCCCGGTCTGCCAATCCAGAGGCACTGTCCCCGATCACCACGCGATGTTGCAAAGGCGTGTCAGCCAAGACAGTCCCACAACATCCAGAGACTTAAGGTACTCAGGATGGATTACATCCACCCCAGGAGCCTTGCCACCGAGGAGCTTTCTAACCACCTCGGTGACTTCGGCCTGGGTAATGGATGAGTCTGCCTCTGAGTCCCCAGTCTCTGCTTCCTCTTCAGAAGACGTGACAATGGAATTGAGGAGATCCTCGAAATACTCCTTCCACCGCCCGACAACATCCCCAGTCATGGTCAACAGCTCCCCACCCGCACCGTAAAAAGTGCTGGTGGAGAGCTGCTTCCGCCACCTGAGGCATCGGACAGTTTGCCAGAATCTCTTCGAGGCCGACCGATAGTCCTCCTCCATGGCCTCCCCGAACTCCTCCCAGACCCGGGTTTTTGCCTCTGCGACCGCACGGGCTGCGGCACGCTTGGCCTGCCGGTACCTGTCAGCTGCCTCCGGGGTCCCACCTACCAACAAAGATAAGTAGGACTCCTTCAGCTTGACAGCATCCCTTACTTCCAGTGTCCACCACCGGGTTCAGGGAGTGCCGCCGCGACAGGCACCAGAGACCTTGTGACCACAGCTACGAGCGGCTGCATCGACAATGGAGGTGGAGAACATGGTCCACTCGGACTCCATGTCTCCAACCTCCCCCGGGATCTGGGAGAAGCTCTCCCGGAGGCGGGAGTTGAAGACCTCGCTGACAGAGGGTTTCCGCCAGTCATTCCCAGCAGACCCTTACGATACGTCTGGGCCTGCCAGGTCTGACTGGCTTCCTCCCCTCCCAGCGGATCCAAGTCACCACCAGGTGGTGATCGGTCGACAGCTCTGCCCCTCTCTTCACTCGAGTGTCCGAGACACGTGGCCAAAGGTCAGATGATACGACTACAAAGTCGATCATCGACCTCCGGCTCAGGGTGTCCTGGTGCCACGTGCACTTATGGACACCCTTGTGCTCGAACATGGTGTTCGTGATGGACAAACTGTGACTAGCACAGAAGTCCAACAACTGAACACCACTCGTGTTCAGATCGGGGAGGCCGTGCTTCCCGATCACCCACCTCCAGGTCTCACTGTCGCCGCCCACGTGGGCACTGAAATCCCCCAGGAGAACAATGGAGTCCCCAGTCGGAGCGCTATCTAGTACCCCTCCCAGGGACTCCAGGAAGGTCGGGTACTCTGCACTGCTGCTCGGCCCATAGGCCAAGAAAATGGTGAGAGACCTGTGCCCGACCCAAAGGCGTAGGGACGCGAACCTCTTGTTCATTGGAGTGAACTCCAACACATGGCGACTGAGCTGGGGAGCAATAAGCAATGCGACCCCAGCTCTCCGCCTCTCCCCGTGGGCAACGCCAGAAAAATGAAGCGTCCAGCCCCTCTCCAGGAGTTGGGTACCAGAGCCCAAGCTGTGCGTGGAGGTGAGCCCGACTATCTCTAGTCGGTATCTCTCAACCTCCCGCACAAGCTCAGGCTCCTTCCCCCCAGCGAGGTGACATTCCACGATCCAACAGCCAGGGGCTGTGAACATGGACCGGGCCGCCGGGCCAC
The DNA here is from genome assembly GCF_902500255.1 of Thalassophryne amazonica. Lineage (NCBI taxonomy): Eukaryota > Metazoa > Chordata > Actinopteri > Batrachoidiformes > Batrachoididae > Thalassophryne > Thalassophryne amazonica. The sequence goes on along the minus strand of NC_047114.1, from coordinate 2,297,802 downwards.
CCACCCTCGACCGCCACCCAATCCTCTCTGCACCTGACCCCCATGGCCCCCTCTGCAGGTGGTGAACCCACAGGACGGCGGGCCCCCGTCGCACTTTCGGGCTGAGCCCGGCGGTGCCCCATGGGCTAAGGTCAGACCACCAGGCGCTCGCACGAGCCCCAACCCCAGGTCTGGCTCCAGGGTGGGGCCCCGGCTCCTCCATACCGGGCGACGTCTCGGTCCTTGATTTTTTTACTAGTCTTGGAGGTTCTGAACTGCCCTTAGTCTGACCCGTCACCTAGGACCTGTTTGCCTTCGGAGACCCTACAGGGAGCACAAAGCCCCCGACAACATAGCTCCTAGGATCATCCGGGTACGCAAACTCCCCCACCACGATAAGGTGGCAGCTAGAGGTGGAGCCAAAGTAAAGCCGCGCTGCAGAAACGGTTGATTTATATGGAAGAAACAAAACATTTGCGGTAAAACAAAGTTATTTAAAAACTAATTGATGACTAAATTAGTTGACAACTATTTTAATAATTAATTAGTTGTTTCAGCTCTACTAAACACCTCCTCTTTCTGTCAGTGGTTTCTGTCAGTGGCCTCTCTCAGTGGCCTCTGTCAGTGGTTTCTGACAGTGGTTTCTCTCAGTGGCCTCTGTCAGTGGTTTCTGACAGTCAATCAATCAATCAATCAATTTTTTTATATAGCGCCAAATCACAACAAACAGTTGCCCCAAGGCTTATCTTAGGGACCTCGTAGTACCATATCACCCCAATAGAGCGCTTCGCTCTCAGACTGCAGGCTTACTTGTAGTTCCTAGGGTTTGTAAGAGTAGAATGGGAGGCAGAGCCTTCAGCTTTCAGGCTCCTCTCCTGTGGAACCAGCTCCCAATTCAGATCAGGGAGACAGACACCCTCTCTACTTTTAAGATTAGGCTTAAAACTTTCCTTTTTGCTAAAGCTTATAGTTAGGGCTGGATCAGGTGACCCTGAACCATCCCTTAGTTATGCTGCTATAGACTTAGACTGCTGGGGGGTTCCCATGATGCACTGAGTGTTTCTTCTCTTTTGCTCTGTATGCACCACTCTGCATTTAATCATTAGTGATCGATCTCTGCTCCCCTCCACCGCATGTCTTTTTCCTGGTTCTCTCCCTCAGCCCCAACCAGTCCCAGCAGAAGACTGCCCCTCCCTGAGCCTGGTTCTGCTGGAGGTTTCTTCCTGTTAAAAGGGAGTTTTTCCTTCCCACTGTAGCCAAGTGCTTGCTCACAGGGGGTCGTTTTGACCGTTGGGGTTTTACATAATTATTGTATGGCCTTGCCTTACAATATAAAGCGCCTTGGGGCAACTGTTTGTTGTGATTTGGAGCTATATAAAAAAAATTGATTGATTGATTGATTGATTGCTTTCTCTCAGTGGCCTCTGTCAGTGCTTTCTCTCAGTGGTTTCTGTCAGTGGTTTCTGACAGAGGTTTCTGTCAGTGGCCTCTGTCAGTGGTTTCTATCAGTGGTTTCTGTCAGTGGTTTCTATCAGTGGTTTCTGTCAGCGGTCTCTGTCAGTGGACTCTGTTAGTTGTCTCTGTCAGTGGTCACTGCCAGTGTCCTCTGTCAGTGGTCTCTGTCAGTGTCCTTTGTCAGCGGTCTCTGTCAGTGGACTCTGTTAGTTGTCTCTGTCAGTGTCCTCTGTCAGTGGTCTCTGTCAGTTGTTTCTGTCAGGGTCCGCTGTCGGTGGTCTCTGTCAGTGTCCTCTGTCAGTGGTCTCTGTCAGTTGTTTCTGTCAGTGTTCTCTGTCAGTGTCCTCTGTCAGTGGTCTCTGTCAGTTGTTTCTGTCAGTTGTCTCTGTCAGTGGTCTCTGTCAGTGTCCTCTGTCAGTTGTCTCTGTCACTTGTCTCTGTCAGTGGTCTCTGTCAGTGTCCTCTGTCAGTATCCTCTGTCAGTGGTCTCTGTCAGTTGACTCTGTCAGTGGTCTCTGTCAGTTGTCTCTGTCAGTGTCCTCTGACAGTGTCGTCTGTCAGTGGTCTCTGTCAGTTGTTTCTGTCAGGGTCCGCTGTTGGTGGTCTCTGTCAGTGTCCGTCAGTGGTTTCTGTCAGTGGTCTCTCTCAGTGGCCTCTCTCAGTGTCCTCTGTCAGTGGTCTCTGTCAGTGGTCTCTGTCAGTGGTCTCTGTCAGTGTCCTCTGTCAGTTGTCTCTGTCAGTTGTTTCTGTCAGTGTCCTCTGTCAGTGGTCTCTGTCAGTTGTTTCTGTCAGTGTCCTCTGTCAGTGGTCTCTGGCAGTTGTCTCTGTCAGTGGTCTCTGTCAGTGGTCTCTGTCAGTGATCTCTGTCAGTGTCCTCTGGCAGTTGTCTCTGTCAGTGGTCTCTGTCAGTTGTTTCTGTCAGTGGTCTCTGTCAGTGTCCTCTGTCAGTGGTCTCTGTCGGTTGTTTCTGTCAGTGGTCTCTGGCAGTTGTCTCTGTCAGTGGTCTCTGGCAGTGGTCTCTGTCAGTGTCCTCTGTCAGTTGTCTCTGTCAGTGGTCTCTGTCAGTGGTCTCTGTCAGTTGTCTCTGTCAGTGTCCTCTGTCAGTGTACTCTGTTTGGGGTTTGTTTTGCTTCTCTCACAGTTTCACACCCATTTGAGAATGTCCACAGTAAATCTACACTCTGACCTGAGGATGGCGCTGAGGAGCTGCTGTGGATTAAGGGAGTCGGTGGGGACAAAGCCAATGACCCTCCAGCTCACTTAGAGCAGAGAGAAGTGCAGTGTTCTCATGTCCAGTTTAAAAATGGCTCCACTTCAAACCCGGAGGATCACATGAGCACCGGACGGAGGTCAGTATTCTGCCGGCAGCGACTGAGAGCGCCGAGACAGTGGGCAGTCTGGAGGGGGCGTGGCTATGAGATGTATCAAACCTACATTCATCCATTCATTCAAGAGCGACGGCGCTGTGTGAGTGAGACTGAACCAAACCACTGCGCTCTGAGACACCAGTGTCACCAAGTCTCATGATTTCTGATCTTCTTCTGTTGTTGTTTTATTCTGAATCCAGCAGACACAGTCAGATTCTGTGGAGACTTTCAAGTTCAGACGTAAGACGCACTTATTTTCCCTTTCGTATGGCAGCATACTGGTACAGAATGTTACTATGCTTTTGACCATTTTTAATTCATTTTATTAGTAAACGGAGCGTGCCGCGGCCTCAACTTTACCTAAATTCCGGGTCTGTTAGTGAAGCTTAGGGCTCGTGGTCAGCGATCACCCTAGTATTTCTTCTGTTTTCTTGTTGTTTAATGCTGACAAGTTATACAGTACTTCTTGTCTTTCTGATGCGTGATTCTGTTTTTTCTCTCTGTTTAAGGTGCAGCTCCATCCAGAGATGGGTGGGGTATTTGTGCTGGAGACCCTCCTGTCCTGTGCACCAACAGCTTTTCTTGTATATTCGTTTTGTGAATTGTTCTGTAATTTGTGTCTGTATCATGGCCCAAGCAGAGGGTCATCCCTTTGAGTCTGGTCTGCTTGAGGTTTCTTCCTCTGAGGGAGTTTTTTCTTACCACTGTTGCTCTGGGGGCTTAGTAAGGTTAGATCTTACTTGTGTGAAGCACCTTGAGCGAACTCTGTTGTGATTTGGCGCTATCACAGACAGTGCCACCTAATGGTTCACGTGTGTAATGTCAGTTTGTGGACACTCACAGCAGCGTCTGTCTGTAGCACATTTTTACATACAGCATGTGACACTGATGCATGAACCAGTCATCACCTTGCTGCGTGTGTGGTGCACCCCCCCCCCCCCCTCGCCCTTTGACCTTCCTCACCTCTCTTCTCTCCAAAGTACAGCGTCTGCTGTGCGGTGTTGGACCACTGCAGAGACGAGTTGTCGCTCTCGGCCACCCGGCAGGTCAACGTCACCGTGCCCCCCACGGACACCATCTCATCTGAGGTCACCGGCTGCAGAGGGTCGTCGTCTAGGTAACAGGAGAGAGAGACAGAACAGAAGCGCAAGTCAGAGCGCTGAGAGTCAATAAAGACGCTGCTCATACGTACTAAAAATACTTGCAAATACAGTCACACACTCCGACTCACAAATCTGATAAACCTACAAAGCACATTACTCCTTCCCTCCCCCTCTCTCTCCCCCTTTATCTCCCCCACCCATCTCTTTCTCTGCTTGTCAGATTATCTACACGTCTCTATCCGTCTTGCTGCAAACACAGACACGGTGCACACACAAACACGGACACACTGTCACACGGACAAAAAAGCAGACAAACGGCCGTCCGGCTGAATGTCTGCGAGCTCTCTGTAGGAGCGATGAGTCAGGAGCAGCTCTGGCGTGCGGCGTGCGCCGACTGCACCAGCTGAGGGGCCGGCGAAGATGAAGAGACGGCAGCAGACAGCGGCCCTCTGCAGGTCAAAGCAACAGCAGCAGTGGCGTCTCATACCTCTAATGGCGTTGTAACCCTCTTTAGTCGATATCTGCGCTGTCTCTCCGTGCCATGCATATGTATGTACGAACACGCTCAGACGGGACGGGCGTTATGCAAATGAGTAGGTCAGGAGGAGAGACGGACAGAATACAAATGACCCGGCATAAAGAAGGGATTTTGAAGGCTGGAAGTGGAACATCAGAAAAACCAGCGAGCGCTGAACTGTCTGAGTGTGCAACAATATCCAAATTGGCTGAAATTATAGTATTTAAGTGTGCTCCCTTGATAATGGCTGATCATTCGGGCTAATTCAATGCACTCTGCAGTCAGCGAGGCTAACAGCCAAATGTGCAAATATGAAGAAGAAATGTACACTAAAACACAGAGACGCTCTCTACGGCGAGTACGACGCAGCATGGCGGCCGTTAGAGAAGCCCAAAATAAAAACTCGGGTTCGTGTTCGCTTCAAAAGGCACCAGTTCTCCCCGAACTTAATCTCAGGTGACACTAAAATATGACGTAACTGATGACAAGCCAACCACAGGGAGCGTGTGGTGAGGAGGAGGCGCGCCTCAAAGTGCTCTTCACACCCTTCAAAATATGGCATGTATAAATAGTTTAATTGGAACCAAATTGTCAAGCAGGAGACAGGTTTATATTCAGCGTGGAGCGTTATCACATCCGTACTCCGGTGGAGGAATTGATTCTTTTTAAAAAAAACAAGAAGAACATCTGCTCAAGAGTGCTTCAGCGGAACCCCATCAACACATTGGGGGGGCGATACAGCTAACTGCATGTAGCATCCAAAACACACATTTGCAGTACCGTGATGTGAGAGCAGAGGTGGCGATGGTACCAGGTTCCTTTTTTATGGCCTGACCTCCAGTACAACATCAAAAAATATAACATCTAAAAAAGCCTCTGCCAAGGTGGAAGAGTGGGCGGAGAATCCAGGGTTCAGTTTCAGGTCTTGTGACCCTGGACAAGAGGATTCATCTGCATCGTCCCCGTCCACCCAGCTGTAAAAAAGGTACCAGCCTCGGTGGGGTACTGAACTGTACTGGACTGGCATCCGGCCTTGGACGGGGGGGCTCTCGTATTCTTTAAATTTTACAATATGGGGACAAACACTGGGACATCAAGGCCCACACAGGAGACTACTTCGGCCAAAATAGAACACATTAAATTTTGGTGAAAATCCAGATTAAATTCTGGATTCAGAATCATTTTTCCTGCCATCCTAAAGGTTTAATTATAGAGACGTCTTTTCAGCAAAATTAATAATTAGCTTTTGTGTTCTATCAAGTCCAGACAATAGCTGGGTTTCAATTATAGGTTTGGTGCAAACGTTTAGCGATGTTTTCAGAATCTTCAGAATTTTCAGAATTGGCTACGGCCAACATCCGCATCAAAACAGCGAGCGTAGTCTCTGGACCTGTTGCCAGATTTGGTGCAGCTCCGCATAGCAGACAGTGGGGTGGTGTGAGTGGCTCGCTGCTGCGTTTACTGAGCCCACAGAAAGCGCATCGGAGGCAGTGAAAGCAATCGCGGTGATGCCGACCGGTGCCACGACTGGCCCGCCTGATAAGGACGCAGAACACAATGCGCTGCAAAAAAAAAAAAAAAAAGCATGCAAAATTGCACTAAAAAAATCCGCGAAACTGCAAGGCCACGAAAGGTGAACCGCGTTATAGCGAGGGACCACTGTACTTCAAACTGTGCAATTTGGAGGCTGATGGAAACCCACCTAATGACTCTTGTACAGGAGACTTTCCACAGCGGACACGTTGTCACTTACTGGAAATGTCCTGTTTGGTTCGGGTGACGGGCAGACCTGGGTCGAGCCTGCGCTAGGGAAGTCTGCATGATTCTTGATTTATCCAGTGTCGTCTCTAAACAAGACAACTTCCTGAATTTTGTCCCTGTACCACTTCAGAATTTATGGTGCTACACATTCTTCTGCTTTGCACTATTTGCTAAGTATTGCTAGTATTAGCCATGACGTTAGCGCTACTACACTGGCTGCACGTATATCAGACCTCAAACAAAGTGTCCGGCTGCAGCTGAAAACTGACATTTCCACGTGCAGATGTCTGTTTTTTACTTTAGTCTTGAGAGGAAAATAATGTTTAGTTTCACATTTCTTTAAATTCTGACACACATGCTATTAGCATTAGCATCTCCACCTTGAGCATTCACTTGTGATCAGAGTTCAACAACTTTGACAGTTTGATGCACAAATTACAATACAATACATTTAATAAAAAAATGCATTTAAACATTTTTTTTTCTAATTTTCTATCAACAATGACATAAATCTTAACAAAACCTGCTACAACTTCAACATATTCATGCAGTTTTTCTCAGATCCCTTCCGTTATCCGGATCGATTTAACTAAAATCTCTAAGAAACTCACTCTGATCAACTGATTTCAAGCAGTTTCCTGAAACATTTTCTGTCAACCGCCATGAAACACTGTTAGTACATATCACTGCAATTGTGAGTTTTATGGTAAAGGCACAACATTTTGCACAGACATTGTTTGATATATAATCACACGCAAAAAAATCAGGTATCATGACACACTTTTTTAAATTATTGATTACTTTTGAATCAGTGTAATTCAGCATGAAAGAAAACAAAGAAAACAACACTTCATTTACTCCTGAAGTTACTACAAAGTTGTACCAATTATTATACCATTATGTACCAATACTGTATCTGTGCAAAATTTGGTGCATTTCCCTTAAAGCACACAACTGTTTCACATATTTGGAACACTGTGTTGGTTGATCCACCTTTTAAAGAGGAAGAACTCCATAAATGTTGGTGCTGATCAGGATGTGAACGTGAATTCTGCATCTTTCTATTTTACCTTTCACGTACCGGAATAAGATGAGGCATTTCTCAAATTTTGAGCAATTTCTCAAAAGGTTTCAGATTTTTTATGAAACTCAATTTTAGCCAGAGAGTTTGCTTTCATTGACAAAGCGATAACAGGCTTTTTGGGCATTTTGATGAATTCCTCAAAAACAAGTCCTGTTAAACATGGTGTTCTTTTGATATATATATATATATAGATAGATAGATAGATAGATAGATAGATAGATAGATAGATAGATAGATAGATAGATAGATAGATAGATAGATAGATAGATAGATAGATAGATAGATAGATAGATAGATAGATCAGACCTTTTGAGTCTGGTCTGCTTGAGGTTTCTACCTCAAATCATCAGAGGGAGTTGGGTGGTCTGGGGGTTGGTAAGGTTAGACCTTACTTATGTGAAGCACCTTGAGGCAACTTTGTTGTGATTTGGCGCTATATAAATGAAATAAGTTAAAATTGAATTGAAAACGTAAAAAACAAAGAAACAAACAAAAAAGCAAATAAACTAACTAACTGGACGCGACACCATCGTCTCCCACAGACGTTCGAGTGCAAAGAGAGATGTCGATCAGTTTGTGTAGGTTGGAGTATGTTTAAGTACAGCATTCACACGCTGACTTTGGTCTTCATGCACTCTGAGTGCCGTTGTAGTTCAGAAACAGCTCTGCAGGTTGAGGGGATTCGGCGTGATAACTGCTGCTGAAGGTGCAGCGCGGCGTGCTGATAGCATTCAAACGCTGCACACAAGCGTTCAGGCCTCTTCATGTTAGACGACTCACTCCCTCGCCGGCTTTGTGCCGGAGCCTCGACCTGCGGTTGGTTTTTCTGAGCACCAGAGTGGCTGAGGGCTGGATGTGTGGTCAAGTGCATCATGGATTGGCGTCTCCTTTAATAGTGTCCTCAGCTAATTCTTGCGGCTGATTGCGAGCGCTGCTCCACTTGGCATGAACACTTTCAACACTTTGGCGAAATTGGCCGTCCCAGCGCATCACCCGTCACAGAGCCACAATGAGCTCTGACAGGTGAGACGAGCACAGATGCTTTGGCCCAGGATTACCTGTACTCTACCTCTATTGTTGAGTTTCGCCCTCTGCTGGTCCCGGAGGATTAAGGCGCTTCAGTCTGTGACACATTTTGCACAGTTAGTCTTTGCAACTTTGGTATGTTTATTTTTGTTTTCTTATGTACTGTTGTTTTAAAAGAAAACAAATCCCTCACGACACCACGTCCTGTCAAAAACGATTAACGTTTCTAAAATTAAGTATAATCAGTAAGAGGTCATTCTGAAATGTCTTCCAAAAAGTAGCAATAATTTGAAACGTTCTTCAATTCTCAGTCATCTCATGACTGCTGCCCCTCCCATCTTTCACTTTTTATTTCAATCAATCAATTCAATCAATTTTTTTTTTTATATAGCGCCAAATCACAACAAACAGTTGCCCCAAGGCGCTTTATATTGTAAGGCAAGGCCATACAATAATTATGTAAAACCCCAACGGTCAAAACGACCCCCTGTGAGCAAGCACTTGGCTACAGTGGGAAGGAAAAACTCCCTTTTAACAGGAAGAAACCTCCAGCAGAACCAGGCTCAGGGAGGGGCAGTCTTCTGCTGGGACTGGTTGGGGCTGAGGGAGAGAACCAGGCAAAAGACATGCTGTGGAGGGGAGCAGAGATCGATCACTAATGATTAAATGCAGAGTGGTGCATACAGAGCAAAAAGAGAAAGAAACAGTGCATCATGGGAACCCCCCAGCAGTCTAAGTCTATAGCAGCATAACTAAGGGATGGTTCAGGGTCACCTGATCCAGCCCTAACTATAAGCTTTAGCAAAAAGGAAAGTTTTAAGCCTAATCTTAAAAGTAGAGAGGGTGTCTGTCTCCCTGATCTGAATTGGGAGCTGGTTCCACAGGAGAGGAGCCTGAAAGCTGAAGGCTCTGCCTCCCATTCTACTCTTACAAACCCTAGGAACTACAAGTAAGCCTGCAGTCTGAGAGCAAAGCGCTCTATTGGGGTGATATGGTACTATGAGGTCCCTAAGATAAGATGGGACCTGATTATTCAAAACCTTATAAGTAAGAAAAAGAATTTTAAATTCTATTCTAGAGTTAACAGGAAGCCAATGAAGAGAGGCCAATATGGGTGAGATATGCTCTCTCCTTCTAGTCCCCGTCAGTACTCTAGCTGCAGCATTTTGAATTAACTGAAGGCTTTTCAGGGAACTTTTAGGACAACCTGATAATAATGAATTACAATAGTCCAGCCTAGAGGAAATAAATGCATGAATTAGTTTTTCAGCATCACTCTGAGACAAGACCTTTCTAATTTTAGAGATATTGCGTAAATGCAAAAAAGCAGTCCTACATATTTGTTTAATATGCACTTTGAATGACATATCCTGATCAAAAATGACTCCAAGATTTCTCACAGTATTACTACAATGCCATCCAGAGTAAGGATCTGATTAGACACCATGTTTCTAAGATTTGTGGGGCCAAGTACAATAACTTCAGTTTTATCTGAGTTTAAAAGCAGGAAATTAGAGGTCATCCATGTCTTTATGTCTGTAAGACAATCCTGCAGTTTAGCTAATTGGTGTGTGTCCTCTGGCTTCATGGATAGATAAAGCTGGGTATCATCTGCGTAACAATGAAAATTTAAACAATACCGTCTAATAATACTGCCTAAGGGAAGCATGTATAAAGTGAATAAAATTGGTCCTAGCACAGAACCTTGTGGAACTCCATAATTAACTTTAGTCTGTGAAGAAGATTCCCCATTTACATGAACAAATTGTAATCTATTAGACAAATATGATTCAAACCACCGCAGCGCAGTGCCTTTAATACCTATGGCATGCTCTAATCTCTGTAATAAAATTTTATGGTCAACAGTATCAAAAGCAGCACTGAGGTCTAACAGAACAAGCACAGAGATGAGTCCACTGTCCGAGGCCATAAGAAGATCATTTGTAACCTTCACTAATGCTGTTTCTGTACTATGATGAATTCTAAAACCTGACTGAAACTCTTCAAATAGACCATTCCTCTGCAGATGATCAGTTAGCTGTTTTACAACTACCCTTTCAAGAATTTTTGAGAGAAAAGGAAGGTTGGAGATTGGCCTATAATTAGCTAAGATAGCTGGGTCAAGTGATGGCTTTTTAAGTAATGGTTTAATTACTGCCACCTTAAAAGCCTGTGGTACATAGCCAACTAACAAAGATAGATTGATCATATTTAAGATCAAAGCATTAAATAATGGTAGGGCTTCCTTGAGCAGCCTGGTAGGAATGGGGTCTAATAAACATGTTGATGGTTTGGATGAAGTAACTAATGAAAATAACTCAGACAGAACAATCGGAGAGAAAGAGTCTAACCAAATACCAGCATCACTGAAAGCAGCCAAAGATAACGATACATCTTTGGGATGGTTATGAGTAATTTTTTCTCTAATAGTTAAAATTTTGTTAGCAAAGAAAGTCATGAAGTCATTACTAGTTAAAGTTAATGGAATACTCAGCTCAATAGAGCTCTGACTCTTTGTCAGCCTGGCTACAGTGCTGAAAAGAAACCTGGGGTTGTTCTTATTTTCTTCAATTAGTGATGAGTAGAAAGATGTCCTAGCTTTACGGAGGGCTTTTTATAGAGCAACAGACTCTTTTTCCAGGCTAAGTGAAGATCTTCTAAATTAGTGAGACGCCATTTCCTCTCCAACTTACGGGTTATCTGCTTTAAGCTACAAGTTTGTGAGTTATACCACGGAGTCAGGCACTTCTGATTTAAAGCTCTCTTTTTCAGAGGAGCTACAGCATCCAAAGTTGTCTTCAATGAGGATGTAAAACTATTGACGAGATACTCTATCTCACTTACAGAGTTTAGGTAGCTACTCTGCACTGTGTTGGTATATGGCATTAGAGAACATAAAGAAGGAATCATATCCTTAAACCTAGTTACAGCGCTTTCTGAAAGACTTCTAGTGTAATGAAACTTATTCCCCACTGCTGGGTAGTCCATCAGAGTAAATGTAAATGTTATTAAGAAATGATCAGACAGAAGGGATTTTTCAGGGAATACTGTTAAGTCTTCAATTTCCATACCATAAGTCAGAACAAGATCTAAGATATGATTAAAGTGGTGGGTGGACTCATTTACTTTTTGAGCAAAGCCAATTGAGTCTAATAATAGATTAAATGCAGTGTTGAGGCTGTCATTCTCAGCATCTGTGTGGATGTTAAAATCGCCCACTATAATTATCTTATCTGAGCTAAGCACTAAGTCAGACAAAAGGTCTGAAAATTCACAGAGAAACTCACAGTAACGACCAGGTGGACGATAGATAATAACAAATAAAACTGGTTTTGGGGACTTCCAATTTGGATGGACAAGACTAAGAGTCAAGCTTTCAAATGAATTAAAGCTCTGACTGGGTTTTTGATTAATTAATAAGCTGGAATGGAAGATTGCTGCTAATCCTCCCCCTCGGCCCGTGCTACGAGCATTCTGGCAGTTAGTGTGACTCGGGGGTGTTGACTCATTTAAACTAACATATTCATCCTGCTGTAACCAGGTTTCTGTAAGGCAGAATAAATCAATATGTTGATCAATTATTATATCATTTACCAACAGGGACTTAGAAGAGAGAGACCTAATGTTTAATAGACCACATTTAACTGTTTTAGTCTGTGGTGCAGTTGAAGGTGCTATATTATTTTTTCTTTTTGCATTTTTATGCTTAAATAGATTTTTGCTGGTTGTTGGTGGTCTGGGAGCAGGCACCGTCTCTACGGGGATGGGGTAATGAGGGGATGGCAGGGGGAGAGAAGCTGCAGAGAGGTGTGTAAGACTACAACTCTGCTTCCTGGTCCCAACCCTGGATAGTCACAGTTTGGAGGATCCAAGAAAATTGGCCAGATTTCTAGAAATGAGAGCTGCTCCATCCAAAGTGGGATGGATGCCGTCTCTCCTAACAAGACCAGGTTTTCCCCAGAAGCTTTGCCAATTATCTATGAAGCCCACCTCATTTTTTGGACACCACTCAGACAGCCAGCAATTCAAGGAGAACATGCGGCTAGACATGTCACTCCCGGTCCGATTGGGGAGGGGCCCAGAGAAAACAACAGAGTCCGACATTGTTTTTGCAAAGTTACACACCGATTCAATGTTAATTTTAGTCACCTCCGATTGGCGTAACCGGGTGTCATTACTGCCGACGTGAATTACAATCTTACCAAATTTACGCTTAGCCTTAGCCAGCAGTTTCAAATTTCCTTCAATGTCGCCTGCTCTGGCCCCCGGAAGACAATTGACTATGGTTGCTGGTGTCGCTAACTTCACATTTCTCAAAACAGAGTCGACAATAACCAGAGTTTGATCCTCGGCGGGTGTGTCGCCGAGTGGGGAAAAACGGTTAGAAATGTGAACGGGTTGGCGGTGTACACGGGGCTTCTGTTTAGAACTACGCTTCCTCCTCACAGTCACCCAGTCGGCCTGCTTTCCCGGCTGCTCGGGATCTGCCAGGGGGGAACTAACGGCGGCTAAGCTACCTTGGTCCGCACCGACTACAGGGGCCTGGCTAGCTGTAGAATTTTCCACGGTGCGGAGCCGAGTCTCCAATTCGCCCAGCCTGGCCTCCAAAGCTACGAATAAGCTACACTTATTACAAGTACCGTTACTGCTAAAGGAGGCCGAGGAATAACTAAACATTTCACACCCAGAGCAGAAAAGTGCGGGAGAGACAGGAGAAGCCGCCATGCTAAACTGGCTAAGAGCTAGTAGCTGCGCTAAGCTAGCGGATTCCTAAAAACACGCAAAGTGAATAATGTGTAAATAATTTAGAGGTGATTCAGCAGAAGGAGTGCTTTAGTTAAGGCACGTAAAGATTACACTGGGAAACAAATCGTAATCTAGATAACTAGATCAATCTAACTGCGCAGATTAAACAGCTAACAGATACAGAAAAACACCGCTGTGCTCCGGAACAGGAAGTGATACAATACCGCAGTGAGAGCCAACCACCAGTAGAGGCCAAGTAAGTTTCTTTCCCTTTTTATTTAATTTTTTATTGTTTAAATTAATATTTAATACATTTTTTCTCTGTATATTTTTTTAATTAGGTAGTAATATTTTTTATTTATTTTGCTATATTTTCTCCTCTCATTAGGTTTACTTTTATTTAGTATGTAAATGCCTTCAAAGCTACAAAATGTGGCTTGTATTCTTTTGATTTACGATGCAAAATATTTTGATGCTATTTCTCTTTCTATTTCTATCATTGAATTGATATGATATCATATCCCTATTTGCCACTTTTTCTGACAGTTTTATCTTTGTGTACCATATTTTCTTCCCTAATATAAATAGTGATTTAAAAAATTTACATTTCTATTTCAGGTTTGACTGAAACATTTCCCTGAGATTTGGGAAAATGTTTCAGAAAAGTGTCATCCTCAGCCTGTTTGAAATAATATACACATTTCTGAATTTCCTGGATCTTCCCCAAAATATAACGCTGTCTATTCTGATTGATGTGCTTCTGAATTGTGTAACATCCCTATTTTCACAAACGTCACCTCTCAACATCAGAGCCTTTAAATGTTTTGGTTCTGCCCATTTTTCTGTCTTGTTAATAATTTCATGGACTCTAATCCAGCGTAGGCCCAAAAATCTGTGAAAATCTGCTCTATGAATACACATCAAATGTCTGCTTGTGCAGTCACAGTAATTCATTCATTCAAATTAAGGGTCATGGGGGCTGCAGCCTATCCCAGCGTCGCATCACAGTCATTTTATGTGTAATATTTCACCAGCTGTAAACTCAGTCTGGCAGCAGCATTTTGAACCATTTGGAGACTCGAGTGCTGGACTGAGGTAAACCAGAAAATAGAAAATTACAATAGTCCAATCTAGAAGAGACAAACGCATGAATCAGGGTGTCAGCATCAGCCACAGACAGGATGGGACGAATCTTCACTATAATTGGCAGGTGGAAGAAAGCAGTCCTCGCTGCGCAGCGTGAAGCTCGCTCTATGGTAGACAAAGGCACAAACCGGAAATGGCACAAAACAATCTGCCCATAGGGGAAAAAGCCACAAACCGATGGTAGGTTCTGCAACAATTATTTAATTTTAAATTGCTGTTTGACGATATATACACAGACAGTGAAGAGCTTCACTCATTAATGTCAGCAACATCGAACATATGATGTGTGAAATTCCAAGTGTCCCAATACTTTTGGAGGGCACAGTATCCTAACCTTATGATGAGTGCACAATGAGTGTGGTATTATTACTGTTTTGTTTAAGAAGGTTTAATTTTCACTGTTGCTGCACTTTGTGTCAAATCATAGTCATATCGTATATCATATTGATATGACAATATTGAGATATGATAATTTGGCCATATTGTACAGCCCTACCTACTGTCAACTAGCTCCCCTGCACTCAACCCCAATACAGTGCTTCGCTCTCAGACTGCAGGCTTACTTGTAGTTCCTAGGGTTTGTAAGAGTAGAATGGGAGGCAGAGCCTTCAGCTTTCAGGCTCCTCTCCTGTGGAACCAGCTCCCAATTCAGATCAGGGAGACAGACACCCTCTCTACTTTTAAGATTAGGCTTAAAACTTTCCTTTTTGCTAAAGCTTATAGTTAGGGCTGGATCAGGTGACCCTGAACCATCCCTTAGTTATGCTGCTATAGACTTAGACTGCTGGGGGGTTCCCATGATGCACTGAGTGTTTCTTTCTCTTTTTGCTCTGTATGCACCACTCTGCATTTAATCATTAGTGATTGATCTCTGCTCCCCTCCACAGCATGTCTTTTTCCTGGTTCTCTCCCTCAGCCCCAACCAGTCCCAGCAGAAGACTGCCCCTCCCTGAGCCTGGTTCTGCTGGAGGTTTCTTCCTGTTAAAAGGGAGTTTTTCCTTCCCACTGTCTCCAAGTGCTTGCTCACAGGGGGTCATTTTGACCGTTGGGGTTTTTACGTAATTATTGTATAGCCTTGCCTTACAATATAAAGCGCCTTGGGGCAACTGTTTGTTGTGATTTGGCGCTATATAAATTAAATTGATTGATTGATTGATTGAACTAGCTGAAAACTTTGGATATTAATTTACATCTACATAAAAAAAAAATGCTTAAAGTGGCAGGAGGTTAAGAGGACAGTAATTAGGGGGGTCTAGGGGGTGGAGCTCCCCCAGAAACTGAAAGGCAAAAAAAGAAAAATATTAAAAAGCCGGGGAGTCTGGGGGGCAGAGCTCCCCCAGAAGCTGAAAGGTTTTAGCCATACTCATGCTCCACGGAAGCATTTACTCAAAAAAAAAATCTGAAGGACCAAACTGACATGTTGACATGCTGAAGAGCTTCACTTGTTATGTGCATGACATATACATATAATCTTTAATGTGGAGGTCAAAGGACAATGTAGGATCAAAAATGACCCCAAGGTTCCTCACTTTGGATGATGATGACACACGAGCCTAGGCTGAGTGTTAGCTTGTCAAATTTATGCTGATGTCTCACTGGCCCAAGAACCATAGTTTAAACCAGAGTTTAAAACTACAAAGTTTCTAGACATCCAGCTTCTCACTGATGCAAAGCAGTCTTCTAAGGATTTTATGTGGATGAGATTGCCAGCAGTTATCAGCATGTACAACTGAATATCATCAGCATAGCAGTGAAACATAATCCCAAAATGCCGCAATATGTGCCCAAAGGGTGGATATAAAGGAAGAAAAGCAGGGGGCCTAAGACGGACCCCTGTGGAACTCCATATTTCATGTCACTAAGGTTAGAGGTAGTGTCAAAACACAGTGAGAACTGCTGGCCAAGTATGACGTCAACCATGCAAGGGCACTCCCTGTAATCCCAAAATGATTTTCCAGCCTATCAAGTAGAATATGATGATCCACGAAATCAAACGCAGCACTGAGATCGAACAGCAACAGAACCGTAGTGGTGTCTGAATCCATTGCAAGCAGAAGATCATTAGTGAGAGCCGTCTGTGGAATGATATTTTCTAAAAGCAGACTGCAGTGGCTCAAAGAGATTATTCTCAGTAAGATAGTCTACGAGCTGCTGTGAAACCACTTTTTCAGAATTTTAGAGCAAAATGATAGATTTGATATCGGCCGATAGTTTTTCAATACACTAGGGTCAAGATTAGGTTTCTTAAGTAATGGTTTAATCACTGCAGACGTGAAACATTTAGGAACAGATCCAGAAGTTCAAGAAAGATTAATAATTTCCAGCACAGTCGGCCCAAGAGTGGACCACAGGTCCTTAAACAGTTTTGTTGGTATAGGATCAAATAAACAGGCTGTGCTTTTTGTTGATGTTACGAATTTTGTCAGCATGTCTAGAGAGATACCATCAGATTCTGTAAATCTAGGTAATACCTCAGTAATGGCGCCCACCTCAATAGCAGGGTGTAGTGGCTGGGTTAAGGCATGCTGGGATATGTTTAACCTGATGTCTTCTGTTTTCTTCTCAAAGTAATACAGGAAATCTTGTGCTGTAAAAGGAGAGCAAACTACAGGTGGTTGTCCATGAATAAGTGCTGCCACCGTGTTGAACAAGAACTTTGAGTTATGCTTGTTTTTGTTGATCAAATCAGAGTAATAGGTCCACTTTGTAGCCAGTAATACATGCTTATAGTCTAAGATAGCATCACGCCACGTTAGGTGGAACACTTCTAATTTTGAACTGCGCCATTTCTGTTCTAGACCTCTAGCCTTACGCTTGAGGTTACGCAAGTAATCATTGAATCAAGGTGACTGTGTTTTGGGGGGGGCATTTTAACAAAGGTGGCGCAATCATGTCGAGTGTAGTTTTGACCTCTGAGTTTAAACTATCCACAAGACTTTCTACCGAATGGCCATTTTCCAAACTTGAAGCTAAGATATTAAGCAGTCTAGCTTCGAGTTCAGTCTTAGTTGAGGAGTTGATGCATCGCCGTAGTGATAAATAAGGTTGTTGTTCCACTAAACATGGCAGCGAGACTGTAAACCTAATAAGTGAGTGATCAGAAACCACTGATGTAAGAGGCATGTTGTCAATATTCATGACAGCATGACCACGTGCGAGAACCAGATCCAGGATATTTCCACTAATGTGCATCGAGTCCTGAATGCATTGCTGAAATCGTAAGGCATCCACAATTTCAATTTCAGTTTCAATTTATTTTAATTTATATAGTGCCAAATCACAACTGAGTTGCTTCAAGGCGCTTCACACAAGTAAGGTATAACATAACCAACCCCCAGAGCAGCAGTGGTAAGGAAAAACTCCATCTGAGCAAGAAACCTCAAGCAGACCAGACTCAAAGGGGTGACCCTCTGCTTGGGCCATGCTACAGACATAAATTACAGAACAATTCACAAAATGAATATACAGGAAATGCTGTTGTGCACAAGACAGGAGGGTCTCCAGCACAATTTCCATAAATAATTTGCCGAGAAGATCAGAAGGCTTGTTTATATGAATGTTAAAGTCACCAAAATCAGAATGTTATCTGCACTAGTCAACAAGTTAGAGACAAACTCATCAAATTCATCTTAGAATTCAGAGTATGGGCCAGGGGACCTATAAACAGTGACAAAGTAATACGGCTGATTTTTATTCTTCTGACCTTGGCAATACGTAGTATTGTGGGCAGAGCAGAGAATCAGATGTTCAAATGAATTCTATTTGTGACCCGCAACAGCTAATAGACTAAACCTAGATTTATAAATAGGGTTGGGTATCAGAAACCAGTTGTTTTTGAGAATCATTGAAAAATGATTCGATCCATTGACATCAGTAGCCTTTTTGCTTAACGATTCCCTTATCGGTCCTTCAGAGCGGCCGTTGTTTTTGAGGGTATTTGTCAGTAAAATGATTATTTCTCTATGCTGATTACAGACCCTGCAGCGGGCCTGTAATCAACTGCTTCTGTAACGGCTCTGCTTTGAAGCTTGAACCACTGAAGCAGTGCTCCAACCCACTGCTTCGGTGGTTCTTTGCTTCGTGGCTTTTCAGAAGCAGAAAGTCAGTTTCTTAACCCCTCTCAAAACCATTAAAAAATGTCAATCTTGAGTCACTTTTGTGCAGATTAAAGTCACTAGGTGGGACTCTTGTCTTGTGAGAAAGAAACGAGAATCCTCCTCCATTCCGTTGGCACAGCTCCAAACGCTGTGCCGCTTTCTGCTGAGTCAAGTTAGAGTCCAGCTGGAATTAATAACTTCAAAGCGAATCACTATTTAAATCAATTGCAAACTCTTTCCAAACGTTGTAATACAAACAATAAACTACAGTTGACCAAAATGTTTTTTCCTCCCAAAATGAGACGTCCTGCACTGACGTGCAGCAGCTGGCTGAGCTCAACTCAGAGGTACGGAGAGACATTCATGCCAAATGTCTGAAAGGAAATGCTTTTGACAAAAACTACAGATTTTGTTTCTTTCTATTTATGTCCAGAGATCAAGGATCCAGTGACCAATTTCATATTTATTTATTAAGACTCAATAAAATGATGTTGACATAGAAAACCTGTAAAGCCTACTTTTAGTACACAGAAAGAGGTGAATAAGGGAAAACGATAAGGAATCGGATCAATAAGCGGAATTGATAATGGCATCCATATTGACAAAATCTTATCAATACCCATCCATATGTATGCCAGTGGACAGGTCTCTTTTAAGGGGAGGATACCTGTAGGTTTAAGCCAGGTTTCATATAACCCAATCATATCTAAGTGATGATCCATAATTAGATCATTAATCAGCAATGATTTTGAGGACACTGATGCTTATGTTCATGAGACCCAGGCTAAGGACCTCAGTTGGGTTGACAGCTGGACTGTTTGGATTTAGGGGTGGTTCCAGAGTAGCATATATAAGGTGCCTGGAAGTAGGTTCCATGCAGGTTGTAGGTAGCAGACATGAAATATTTGATATTGCTGGAACAGTCAGGGGGACCATCCTCAATTTCAACATCATCCAGTGTAGGAATGGGTATTAAGTTTGCAAAGCATATCCCTCTCTTTTTTTATGGGCACATCGGTAGAAACGGGCCACAGTCTCAACTGGACGAATTTCCCTCCCTGCCACATAAACTGCACTATCACCATAGTGGATTTTCTGCACTAATTTCCCTGCTAAGCTATTGGATTCCCGGCCCAGCCCAAAAGAGCGACATGGGTCCGCCATCCTGTGGGTTCACCACCTGCAGAGGGACCATGGGGGTCGGGTGCAGAGAGGACTGGGTGGCAGTCGAGGGCAGGTGGCCCGGCAGCCTGGTCCGCGCTCACAGCCTCTGGCTGTCGGGACGTGGAATGGTGAAATATTATTCAGAGGTATTTTCTGTCATTTTCCATCCATGTCATTTATGGGTGTTTATTACATGTGCTGTTATTGTGATGTTATCCCTGTGTTCACGCGAGTTAATTTCACTTCTAGGTTTTCGTCTTCTGCATTCACATGTCCCTGCACGTCCAGATTTAGCTGGTCAGCATCCTTCATAACTGCTGTTAGAACATCTCCTGGTTGCCAGATTGTATTATGTTCTGCCCTGTTCTCTAGCTTTCCAAGTTACTGTGTGTTTTGATTCCAGGTACCTGACCTTTGCTGCCTGCTGTCTTGCACTATGTGTTACAAGAATGTCTGGTTTAAGAGCTCTGTCTGTGCTTTGTATAACCACTTGAAAGACCGTTGCCATGAAAAACTGGTTACTGAACATGGTTTTTTGGACTATTCTTCTGCTTCCCCCTGAGGCTGTTTTTGGACGGGTTACCGTTTGCCTGACACAAGCCTGTGTCTTGACATTTCTTCTTGCCTGCCATTTTGCTGCTGTATTTATTAAATTACTGTGAACAATAACATCTGTCCAACAGTCCTTCATTGAGAGTCTCTGCATTGGGGTTCTTGCCCAGATTCATTACAGAGGTTAGGGTTAAAAAGAGAATATAAGCAAGACATGGAATATTTTGGTATTCATTCTAAGGATCACTGTAACAGACTGGCGTCCTTATCCAGGGCGTACCCTGCCTCACACTCTATGATTGCTGGTATAGTCTCCAGTGTGTGTGTGTGTGTGTGTGTGTGTGTGTGTGTGTGTGTGCGCGCGCGCTATGGAACTTATTTTTTACATGGTTGCTAAAAGTTACATCATTTTGAAATGTAATTATACGGCATAATAAGGTCAAAATAAACAAACAACCTATGGGATCATTTTTGGAGGACAGTCATGCCCAACTCCACCGATCTTCAGTGGCTGTGATTACAGAGACTGTGCAGTGGTTCCCAATCCTGGTCCTCACCAACCCCGAAACTGCACATTTTCCACCTCTGCTAAAAGCTGATTAACTCATGCAGGTGTGCTCAGCCAATCAAGAGATAGCACATACCTAAGGGCCCTGTCCCACTGGCGTTTAGGAAGATTTGTGTATGGATTACACACAAAATTGGTTCATATTCGCTTAACATCCGCAATATCTGTGAAACATGCATGTATGAGTCGACCGACACCCGCACACATCCGTAATTATCCGCAGAGGCACGTTTTTCCGTTACCAGGATTTTTGAGCTGCACAAAATTTTGGCTGCGGATGACATCCGCCTTACATACTCCATGCCTTACATACTCCATACATACTCAAATATACTCAATCTATGCGCTGTATATTCGCCGTCATCTGCTGATGTCCGCAACTGACAGGGATATGCAGCTTGGCAGCGGACTGGGACAGTGTGTAAAATGGATATTTTGTGTGCCCATCATGTCCACATCACAAACTAAAATAAGTTGTAGCGACTGCATACAGACTGGCCACGAATAAAGCGTTTTTATTACGTCTGCTTTGCATCTGATTTGTGGCGGATGCAAATCAGATGCGCTGTGTTCACAGCTGGATGCCGTTCTTTGTTCTGCCGCCTGCCACGTGCTCTGCGCTGGATGCTGTGTATATAAAATAATTATTTCATGGCGGATTAATCATTTTATTCTGCAAATTGGCTGCTGAAAACGGATCTAATCACCTTCTGAATCATAGAGGAAACTGCAGCTGGGCCGTTTGCGCATGCATGAACGCACGCGCGTGCGAAAGGCTAACAAGCTGCAGAAAGCATTTTGAGCCATCTAAAAAGGTAATTATTTGACTTGTTTACATTGTCAAGGCTTGATAAAACAGTTGCATGTTTTTTCCTTCTTGTCTGCAGCTGTTACAGTATTTATTCCTGTTTATAACAGATTTACCTTCTTGTTATAATCGTTCAGACGAGCTGCGCTCTGATGTGATCCGCTGACGTCACCACTCGCCCTGTTCACTGCTTGTTTACTCCAGTCAACTTTTCCAAGTCCAGCAAATGCTCCAGAGGCTGTATTGTTGGTGGGAATAGTGATGCCGACGGCCCGAGTGCGCTTCTTTTATGACCGCAATGCAGATGCAATGCAATGCAACACATGCGCGATGCATTCATAATACACCCGTAATACTGCCATGATAATCGCAATGTGTCGGATCCGTTTCCTCACTACATGCGTTATACAACCGTGATTGTTCATCATATATTCGCTATATATTATTAATATATCCATAATTCATACTGGGACATTTGTCATTTTGGGCCATTTTTGTTGCAGATGACAACGAACGCCCGTAATTTGTGTACTCAATTCATGCGCAATTAATCCTCTCCCCAGTGGGACAGGGCCCTAAGACCAATCAGCTGTAAGTAGAGCAGGTGGAGGAACTGGAATTGGGAAGCAGCAAGAGCATCATGGGGCTTAATGGACATGCTGCACCTTATATGACGTCCCGGTTAGCAACACAATATCAAAGTATTCAGCACTGCAAGTCTATCTGTGCACATGCGGTAATAATTAGTGGTTGCTGATGTATTTTATTGCTAATTCTCTCTCTCAGTCAGCGAGTCAGCACGTGTGTTTCCGGAAAACACGTTACTCTGCATTTCTCAGCATTTCTTGGTGTGTAACATGCACTTTAGGAAAAGCAGAAACATCCGATGCCTGACAGACAGAGTGAAAGAAACGCTGCTTCCTCCGATAATGAAGCTTCTTTGCTTTCATTTGAAAGAGGTGGCTCAGATTTAGAAGAAAAAGAAGAAGAACCTTTATTGTCATTGTACATATATACATACATACATACATACAACAAAATGGATATGGTTCTATGGCTGGCCATTGCACCATCCATGTGCAACAGTGCCAGTCAGGACCTCTTTGATGGCATTGACCTGGACATGGTTCTCCAGCTGGCAACTGCGCGTGATCCATGCATGATGACTTCTTTGATGGTGTGGACTT
The DNA here is from genome assembly GCF_902500255.1 of Thalassophryne amazonica. Classification (NCBI taxonomy): domain Eukaryota; kingdom Metazoa; phylum Chordata; class Actinopteri; order Batrachoidiformes; family Batrachoididae; genus Thalassophryne; species Thalassophryne amazonica. Next base: position 2,275,242 of record NC_047114.1, on the reverse strand, counting down.
TACGTAGTTCATCTTGGAAATGATTCTACAAGTGGGTGAGTGCCCTATTCTAATTTTTTTTTCCTTTTTTATTTTGTTCTGCTCAGTGGAGCTGGTAGGCTTTATTCATTTTATTTTACTTTGAGAAAGTCTGTCAGTTTTGGATCTCAATGTGTGTGGAGTCTGTTCTCTGTACCAAAGGTTGGTATAACCCTGTTATAGCTCCCACCGTGAACGTGCATGCCGAACTCTCCACTGTTTTTCAGGCTGTCTGATCACAATGATGTATTTCTGAGCTTTTTCACAGTTATATTGATGACAGCACTTATAAGCATTAATAAACCTGAGCCTCAACAGTTTTTAACAGGCTGCATTCATGGCTAATAGCCATACACATGCACTGTCTTCTCACAGTGGAGAGCAGCTGCTGCTTTTAGTGTGACTACATCAAAATTAACAATTATCACATTAAAAGGAGTCATCATAACATGACATCACACTTATGTAAAGTTAGAAATTAATCTGCGGCTCCCTTCTTAACATTTGTGGCCACATTCCATTCAAGCATGCGCTGGGACGTTTTCCTCAAAGCTACGTAAACATTGTTGGAAAAATTAGTACTCACGAGTACTTTGTTTTCAGCAGTCTTCGTAGCTGTTTGTTCTGAATGCTGCATCCTTTGAGACCAGTCACGGAAGTGCACAAAGTAATACCAGTGTATCATGGGATGGTCACTAACAGCCTAAATCTAAGTTATTGATTTCTGTTCCTTTATTATGCATCACAGTAACTACACTGAAACAAGCGAAAGATTTTGTTGCAATTTGGGTAGGCGGAGTTTGACTGCAGCTTGAGTAAACAAAAACTAAGTTGTTTTTGTGGATCAGTGGAAATGTCTCATTGTGTTCGACTTTACAGAGCAACAAATAACCTTAAGAATGCCATTAAACTGACTTCCAAACACTGGGAGCGATGACGGTTGTGGTTAATGTTACAATCAGATGGGCGGGGCTATCTGCACTGGATGTTGTGAGATTAAAATATCTGCAATAACACAAAAAAAAAAATCACTGTGCTTTTTTGTTGTTGATAACTTTTATGACACATCTGCAGACAAAGTTGCTCGGCGTCGATTATGAGTGTTGTTTGAGAGCAAACTTAAACGGGGGAATGACGTTCAGCCAGAGTTTAAACGGTTAAATGGAGTTAAACACCTGAGACGTATCTATCCCGAGCAGACGTGAAGTTAAACAGTGTGGATGCTTTCTTCTCGGCTCGCCTCCTCTCTCCCTCAAGATGTAAGCCCCAAGAAGACATGAATATTTAAAGCAACATAATTTACACTTTCTGAAACTGGCAACAAGGTGAGAGGACACAGAGGAAGGAGGAAAGTTAGTGAGAGAGGAGATGGATGGAGAGGAGGACAAGTGAGGAAAAAATCCAGGGGAAGGGGGAGGGAGAAACCGCAGAGACAACAGATGAAGAATGAGATACTGGAGGACATGGTGTTTAAAAGAAGAATGGATGAAACTTCATAAAAAAAAAAAACAGCACAGTTTATTTCTTTAAAAAAAGAAATAAGATGGTAGAAAGTAACAGTGAGAGCCTTCACAGAAAGATGGTAGAAAATTTAAAGCTACTTGGCTGCGTCTGTTTTCGTGTTCGCTCCCTCTTTTCTCCTCCATCTGTCTCCCTCCTCCTCTCCATCTGCCCCAGTGTCCTCCTATGCTTCCTCACCTCTTTGTCCTCGTGCTGCACCTCCCTGATTCCCCCATCCTTCTTTTCCTTTTGTTCTCTCAGGGAAGCTTTGCACTCTATCCACCAATTAGTGCAACTTAATTAACTTTATTTATTGCAGTAAGTGTAGAATGTACTTACATGCACCTCCTGCTCACCTGCACCTCCTGCTTACATGCACCTCCTGCTCACATGCACCTCCTGCTTACATGCACCTCCTGCTCACATGCACCTCCTGCTTACATTAATCTCCTGCTCACATGCATTTCCTGCACACATGCATCGCCTGCTCAAATACACCTCTTGCTTACATGCACCTCCTGCTAAGGGCCCTGTCCCACTGATTTGCGAATGGATTGCACATAAAATTGGCTCATATTCACTTAACATCCGCAATAACTGTGAAACATGCTTGTATGAGTCGGCCGACACCCGCATATGTCCGTAATTATCCGCAGAGGCACATTTCTTCGTTACCAGGATTTTTGAGCTGCACAAAATTTTGGCTGCAGATGACATCCGCCTTACATACTCAATACATACTCCATACATACTCAATACATACTCAATCTATGCACTGTATATTCACCGTCATCTGCTGATATCCGCAACTGACAGGGATTTGCGGCTTGGCAGTGGACTGGGACAGTGTGTAAAACAGATATTTTGCGTGCCCATCATGTCCACATAATGGGCCTCATGTATCAATGTTGCGCACTTGTGGCGTAAATTTACGGCGTAAACTTGAAAGACACCAAAGTCACCATGACATGTATCAAGGTGCGCACCTGCCCATTTCTGGCGTACGCCTGACGTGATCTTGATAAATGCGATGGGTGGAAACGATCGTAATTATAATAAACACGCCCATAAATATTCAGACTCCGCTTCAGACACACCCTCATTTTACAACATGGAAGCCAGGAAGACGGCAATGAAAAAGAACTTCACCAATCACGACGCGTGCCAATAGAGCGTCAAAAGCGGCCGTCGTATCAATTGTTTTGTAGTATATAATCAATAAATTGTTACAGTGGTCCCTCATTAATCGCTGGAGTTACGTTCTAAAAATAGCCCGAAATACGCGAAACCGCAACGTAGTCAGCGTTATTTTTTACAATTATTATAGACGTTTCAAAGCTGTAAAACCCCTCACTACACACTTTATACACTTCTCTCAAACAGGCATTAACATTTTCTCACTTTTCTCTCATGTGTAAACACTCTCAAAGTTCAAACCTCAGTAGGAAAATAATACCAAACTGTTTTCAGGCCCAAACATTTGTTTGAGAAATAAAAATAGAATGTTTTCCTATAAATAATTATGATGGCAATTAGAACTAACAAATTAATTTTAACGATCAACAAACGAGGTCAGACACATAAGAAAGTATTAATAGTGACTGACCAGTATGTCACAGATCGGGCCTCTGCGTCCTGATGCTGCGCCTTTTCCCACTCACACCTCGCTGCAGCAGGTGTTTGTTTCCGTGTGACAAACACAGTTATGAGTAGTTGTTGGCGCTCTTTTCTCTTCTGGGCGACAAGATTCTTATAAACAGATACGCAGAACACAGAACACTGTAAAAAAAAAAGGCATGCAAAATTGGACTAAATACTCCGCGAGACTCCGAGGCCACGACAGGTGAACGGCGTTATAGCGAGGGACCACTGTATTCTCTTTTCACATGTCAATAATTCTTGACATGTGCATATTTGCTCGCTCAATTAATAAGACACGCCTAATCTGTCAGATTTCTTTATTTTTTAAATATATTTCTGTATTTATTTTATTGTGACAAACGAATGGAGACGACAAAACCTGGTTGCAGCACGAGCGAATTAAGGGAATGACGAAACTACAGTTGTTATTATCAATTTCATAGTCTAAAACGATCACACCACATGAAGTTAAGCTCAGTGCTGCTCTGGCTCCAGGCTTGATGTCTGGAGAAAAAAGCGAGCAGCGCTTTCTTTGCAGTCAGCGCTGTGGCCACGGATCGTGCTCCATAACAATCCCACAAAAGCGGGATTTGTATTGACTATTATGTAGTATAATCAGGAAAGTGTTATTTATGTAACATATGCATTGATTTGTATAATGGCACTGTTTATCATGTTGATCATCTTCATTTTTATGTGGATTCCAGTGCTGGTTCATTTTGGTGTATATTTATGCCACCTCTCGACCTGATGTATATTTTCAGTGCAGCGTACGCCAACGACCACATTGATAAATGCCAAGTAGCGCAGCCGTTTTGGCGTACACCCCATATACGCTCAAATATCGCCATACGCAATGTTGATACATGAGGCCCAGTGAACTAAAACAAGTTGTAGCGACTGCATACAGATTGGCCACGAATAAAGCGTTTTTATTACGTCTGCTTTGCATCTGATTTGTGGCGGATGCAAATCAGATGCGCTGTGTTCACAACTGGAGGCCGTTCTTTGTTCTACTGGCTGCCACGCACTCTGCGCTGGATGCTGCCTATATAAAATAATTATTTTGTGGCGGATTAATCATTTTATTCTGCAAATTGCCTGTTGAAAACAGCTCTAATCACCTCCTGAATCACAGCGGAAGCTGCAGAAAGCATTTTGAGCCATCTAGAAAGGTAATTATTTGACTTGTTTACATTGTCAAGGCTTGATAAAACAGTTGCATGTTTTTTCCTTCTTGTCTGTAGCTGTTACAGTATTTATTCATATGTTTATAACAGATTTAACTTCTTGTTATAATTGTTCAGGCGAGCTGTGCTCTGATGTGATCCGCTGACATCACCACTCGCCCTGTTCACTGCTTGTTTACGCCAATCAATAAACTTGTCCAAGTCCAGCAATTGCTCCAGAGCCTGTATTGTTGGTGTGAATAGTGATGCCGACGGCCCAAGTGCGCTTCTTTTATGACCACAATGCAGATGCGCAACACGTGCGCGATGCACCATAATACACCCGTAATACTGCCGTGATAATCACAATGCGTCGGATTCGTTTCCTCACTACATGCATTATACAACCGTGATTGTTTATCATATATTCACTATATATTATTAATATATCCATAATTCATACTGGGATATTTGTAATTTTTGGCCATTTTTGTTGCGGATGACAACAAACGCCCGCAATTTGTGTACTCAATTCATGCACAATTAATCCTCTCCCCAGTGGGACAGGGCCCTAATATGCATCTCCTGCACACATGCATCTCCTGCACATATCTGTCTCCTGCACATATGTGGAGGAGACACATATGCGTCTCCTCCACATATTCATCTTCTGCATTTTCTTTGTCAGACTCCCAAATGGATTTTGTTAACAGCATAATACTGCAGCAAAAAGAGGTGTGTTTCATTCAGAGATGATAATAGTTGATGCACAACAGGTATAAATATCTACAACATTAATTGCTTCATGCATCTGCTCACTCATTAATCACCAAGTTCATGACAGCAAAATGAGTGGACTCATCGCATCCGATTTCTCTTCCAAAAGTGGACAGCTCTGTATTTAATATGTATTTACACTCACTCCCACTTTCAAGTGCTGCACTGGCAGAAGTGGAAACTCCTTCCACCAGGTCACTTAACATCTGGCAGCATGCTCTGGAACTACACATCCATCACACTATAGAACCGCCCTGGATGCCAACCACCACGGCATGTAACATGTCCAACCCAACCTCCCAAAACTAACAAATTATCTGCTACAGTCAGGTGATGTGTGGGCGTGTCCTGGTCCTTCTTCAGTCACTGAGGTCCTCAACACTGAAGCACCCATAGACTTTATAAAGAGTAGATGCCGCATTGTTTGCTGAGGAAATGCAGCCGCCATCTTGGAGAGGTCATCGTAGTGATTCCAACATAAGGCACAGTGTAGGTTTGATTTTATATTCTTATTTATTTTTTATTTTTTTTAATCTTTCTATAATAAAGTTGCTTTGTTCTTTGTTATTTACTCTGTTTTATAAAGTGTCTTTTAGCACTGTGTAAAGCTCAATATAAATATAATGCATTATTAGTAGTAGTAGTATTACAAGTATAATAAGGTGCAGAGAGCTCTGTGTGTACAGTCCCTCTATCAGGGCTTTTAGCTGGAAAACTTTCATGAGCAGGTTTGTAAATATGGTTTGGGGTGAGACATCAGGTTACATTACATTTTATTCTCTCTCTCTTTGTACAGCCTTGGAACTCTCTCTTTCTCTCTCTGACCTGATAAGAAGTGTATTGATATGCTGTGTTATTTATATATATTATCATTTTCTGATATATAAAATTTTTAATATATGTATGAATTATATTAATACTCTCTATATGATTTATATATATTGTAATTTTCTCTGATATATAACTTTTATCTACTATATATATATATATATATATATATATATATATATATATATATATATATATATGAAGGACATTGATCATATTGATACTTCATATATGTTTTTTTAATTTTATTTTCTGATATATAACATATCTATTGTTATGTTTTATATAGAAATATAATGTTGTTAGTATTTTGTTTATATATATATAGCCTAATCATATATTGTCTCTTCAAATTACTAAAATAGTTGACTTTACTGCCACTATCTTGTTCTCTATCATATATTAGTGTGTGTATATGTGTATATGTATAATGTGTGTTTTTACAGTGTTTGCTAGTCTGTATCAGAATATTCTATTACTGTTAATCCCACGATCAATATTAAAATACGATGAACCATTTGTCCTGTATCATGGCTACATGTATGACGTCTGCAGAAAAAAAGAAACACATGAAAATCAGTTTAGTATTCAGAGAGTTAGGATGGATTAAATGCGCTGCGCCTGTCAAACAGCACTGAGTGGAGCAGGTCGGATGACCGGTCTAAAATTGTGGCCACACGGCTCATCAGCGCCAAGAGGCAGCAGCGGTCGATGCGGCGTCTCCTCTCTTTATAATGTCTGTGCAGGCAGCTGCGCACGGCAGAAACATGGCAGTGACATTCATGTTCCTGGGTCCTTGGCCTTTCAGATTGAGAGACACCTGGTGGGAGCTTATGGAGTCACGGTATCAGAGTTTGGCGATGCTGATATCTTTGCTGCTGGGAAAGGACACGCCCCCATGTCACCTGGCTGCAGCAGATGGATGTTTACTTTAGAGAGGTGGGGATGGATTGGTTGTCTGCCTGCCTCGTTGGCATCCAGTACCTGGGACAATTCCGTGTGTGTGTGTGTGTGTGTGTGTGTGTGTGTGTGTGTGTGTGTGTGTGTGTGTGGGTAGGTGGGCGGGGGGTGCACGTGTTCCCAGACTTGACACAACTTTCACATAAGAGTCAACACTGATGAACTTTGACCTGCTTGTTCGAGTCGGGGCTCGCACACAAACTGTCTTCTGGCTACAGACTGATGTCAGTTCCAACATGGCAATAGGCCACAAGTTTAAGGAGGCAATGACCAAATGTGTCTGCAGCTTCCTGCGTCTATACGTAGGTCTGATGGAAGTGAAATCAGTGTTTCTGTCATCTCGTCTGTATGCAAATGTGTTTGAATGTCGTTGGGGCACTTGTGCTTGTGTTGCACACTGGGATTTATCTGTTTGTGGGTGTGTGTTGTGTATCTGTGATTTACATGAAGGTTTTTTTGTCTGCATGTGCCCGAGGCCATGTGTGTGCATGTGTGTGCGCATGTGTGTCTGTGTGTGTCTACGTGTTTGTGTATGTGTGTGTGTCTGTGTGCATGTGTGTGTTCTCTCATTGCAGCTGCAGAGCAAGCAGCGCTACGCTGTATGACAGCATCATGTGTCATGGTGCTGCTGATGGGGAGCTCGTGCTGCAGCGTGCAGTGCGATATGACGCCACGATACAGGCCATTACACACACACACACACACACACACACACACACACACACACACACACACACACACACACACACACACACACACACACACACACACACAGGTATCAACTCACACGTGACGCAAGGAATCAATACAACCTGCAAAATGTGCACATTGGCACACACACACACACACACACTTCAAACATACAGACAGGACATTGCATGTGTGTGTGTGTGTGTGTGTGTGTGTGTGTGTGTGTGTGTGTGTTATTAAACTAGGTCAATTCAATAAAGAACAATATGTAATTTAAATCATATCTTTGTTCTGATTTTTAAATCATTTAAAAAATTATCAAATATTTGTAGTCAGTTTTAAACTTTATTTTAACATTGAATCTCAAAGGCGTATTAACTGATTAATTAATTTGTGATGACGCCCCCCCCCCCCCCCCGCAGTACCTTTGGGAAGGACTGACTCAACATTTCAACTTAGCATATAATTACAACACAGACGGTCACAATTCAAACTTAAAAGGTAACTAGTATTTTTCAAACTTGGCTTTTATTTTGTTTCCCTCTTCTCTGTTTTCATTGGTGCAGTATTGATTTTGAGCTAAATCGCTACATAACGTAATTATACGGCTAAGGCTAAAAACACTCAGTAAAATGCTTCTTGTTGCCACTGAAGAGGTGAAAATATCATTAGAGGTGTTCGGCAGCACGGAGAGGAACTCAACCTTCTACAGGAACGAGGCTCTCAGCGACAGTCAACTGACTCAATCAAGACCGCCGTCATCGGGGCTGGAGGCTAAGCTAAGCAGCTAACACACCTTAATTGGTCATTTTCAAACATTTCTTGACATATTTTGAGGCGGACATGAGAACGTTTTGGTTCCTCTCTGTAATACCAGACACTTCTGATGACATTTTGTATTTTGACTCTCTTTGAGGCTCTTGCTTGCCTCTACTGGTGGTTGGCTCTCACTGCGGTATTGTATCACTTCCTGTTCCGGAGCACAGCGGTGTTTTTCTGTATCTGTTAGCTGTTTAATCTGCGCAGTTAGATTGATCTAGTTATCTAGATTACGATTTGTTTCCCAGTGTAATCTTTACGTGCCTTAACTAAAGCACTCCTTCTGCTGAATCACCTCTAAATTATTTACACATTATTCACTTTGCGTGTTTTTAGGAATCCGCTAGGTTAGCGTAGCTACTAGCTCTTAGCCGATTTAGCATGGTGGCTTCTCCTGTCTCTCCCGCACTTTTCTGCTCTGGGTGTGAAATGTTTAGTTATTCCTCGGCCTCCTTTAGCAGTAACGGTACTTGTAATAAGTGTAGCTTATTCGTAGCTTTGGAGGCCAGGCTGGGCGAATTGGAGACTCGGCTCCGCACCGTGGAAAATTCTACAGCTAGCCAGGCCCCTGTAGTCGGTGCGGACCAAGGTAGCTTAGCCGCCGTTAGTTCCCCCCTGGCAGATCCCGAGCAGCCGGGAAAGCAGGCTGACTGGGTGACTGTGAGGAGGAAGCGTAGCCCTAAACAGAAGCCCCGTGTACACCGCCAACCCGTTCACATCTCTAACCGTTTTTCCCCACTCGACGACACACCCGCCGAGGATCAAACTCTGGTTATTGGCGACTCTGTTTTGAGAAATGTGAAGTTAGCGACACCAGCAACCATAGTCAATTGTCTTCCGGGGGCCAGAGCAGGCGACAATGAAGGAAATTTGAAACTGCTGGCTAAGGCTAAGCGTAAATTTGGTAAGATTGTAATTCACATCGGCAGTAATGACACCCGGTTACGCCAATCGGAGGTCACTAAAATTAACATTAAATCGGTGTGTAAATCGTTTAGCCGCATGTTCTCCTTGAATTGCTGGCTGTCTGAGTGGTGTCCAAAAAATGAAGTGGGCTTCATAGATAATTGGCAAAGCTTCTGGGGAAAACCTGGTCTTGTTAGGAGAGACGGCATCCATCCCACTTTGGATGGAGCAGCTCTCATTTCTAGAAATCTGGCCAATTTTCTTAAATCCTCCAAACCGTGACTATCCAGGGTTGGGACCAGGAAGCAGAGTTGTAGTCTTACACACCTCTCTGCAGCTTCTCTCCCCCTGCCATCCCCTCATTACCCCATCCCCGTAGAGACGGTGTCTGCTCCCAGACCACCAATAACCAGCAAAAATCTATTTAAGCATAAAAATTCAAAAAGAAAAAATAATATAGCACCTTCAACTGCACCCCAGACGAAAACAGTTAAATGTGGTCTATTAAACATTAGGTCTCTCTCTTCTAAGTCCCTGTTGGTAAATGATATAATAATTGATCAACATATTGATTTATTCTGCCTAACAGAAACCTGGTTACAGCAGGATGAATATGTTAGTTTAAATGAGTCAACACCCCCGAGTCACACTAACTGTCAGAACGCTCGTAGCACGGGCCGAGGCGGAGGATTAGCAGCAATCTTCCATTCCAGCTTATTAATTAATCAAAAACCCAGACAGAGCTTTAATTCATTTGAAAGCTTGTCTCTTAGTCTTGTCCATCCAAACTGGAAGTCCCAAAAAACAGTTTTATTTGTTATTATCTATCGTCCACCTGGTCGTTACTGTGAGTTTCTCTGTGAATTTTCAGACCTTTTGTCTGACTTAGTGCTTAGCTCAGATAAGATTATTATAGTGGGCGATTTTAACATCCACACAGATGCTGAGAATGACAGCCTCAACACTGCATTTAATCTATTATTAGACTCTATTGGCTTTGCTCAAAAAGTAAATGAGTCCACCCACCACTTTAATCGTATCTTAGATCTTGTTCTGACTTATGGTATGGAAATAGAAGACTTAACAGTATTCCCTGAAAACTCCCTTCTGTCTGATCATTTCTTAATAACATTTACATTTACTCTGATGGACTACCCAGCAGTGGGGAATAAGTTTCATTACACTAGAAGTCTTTCAGAAAGCGCTGTAACTAGGTTTAAGGATATGATTCCTTCTTTATGTTCTCTAATGCCATATACCAACACAGTGCAGAGTAGCTACCTAAACTCTGTAAGGGAGATAGAGTATCTCGTCAATAGTTTTACATCCTCATTGAAGACAACTTTGGATGCTGTAGCTCCTCTGAAAAAGAGAGCTTTAAATCAGAAGTGTCTGACTCCGTGGTATAACTCACAAACTCGTAGCTTAAAGCAGATAACCCGTAAGTTGGAGAGGAAATGGTGTCTCACTAATTTAGAAGATCTTCACTTAGCCTGGAAAAAGAGTCTGTTGCTCTATAAAAAAGCCCTCCGTAAAGCTAGGACATCTTTCTACTCATCACTAATTGAAGAAAATAAGAACAACCCCAGGTTTCTTTTCAGCACTGTAGCCAGGCTGACAAAGAGTCAGAGCTCTATTGAGCTGAGTATTCCATTAACTTTAACTAGTAATGACTTCATGACTTTCTTTGCTAACAAAATTTTAACTATTAGAGAAAAAATTACTCATAACCATCCCAAAGACGTATCGTTATCTTTGGCTGCTTTCAGTGATGCCGGTATTTGGTTAGACTCTTTCTCTCCGATTGTTCTGTCTGAGTTATTTTCATTAGTTACTTCATCCAAACCATCAACATGTTTATTAGACCCCATTCCTACCAGGCTGCTCAAGGAAGCCCTACCATTATTTAATGCTTCGATCTTAAATATGATCAATCTATCTTTGTTAGTTGGCTATGTACCACAGGCTTTTAAGGTGGCAGTAATTAAACCATTACTTAAAAAGCCATCACTTGACCCAGCTATCTTAGCTAATTATAGGCCAATCTCCAACCTTCCTTTTCTCTCAAAAATTCTTGAAAGGGTAGTTGTAAAACAGCTAACTGATCATCTGCAGAGGAATGGTCTATTTGAAGAGTTTCAGTCAGGTTTTAGAATTCATCATAGTACAGAAACAGTATTACTGAAGGTTACAAATGATCTTCTTATGGCCTCGGACAGTGGACTCATCTCTGTGCTTGTTCTGTTAGACCTCAGTGCTGCTTTTGATACTGTTGACCATAAAATTTTATTACAGAGATTAGAGCATGCCATAGGTATTAAAGGCACTGCGCTGCGGTGGTTTGAATCATATTTGTCTAATAGATTACAATTTGTTCATGTAAATGGGGAATCTTCTTCACAGACTAAAGTTAATTATGGAGTTCCACAAGGTTCTGTGCTAGGACCAATTTTATTCACTTTATACATGCTTCCCTTAGGCAGTATTATTAGACGGTATTGCTTAAATTTTCATTGTTACGCAGATGATACCCAGCTTTATCTATCCATGAAGCCAGAGGACACACACCAATTAGCTAAACTGCAGGATTGTCTTACAGACATAAAGACATGGATGACCTCTAATTTCCTGCTTTTAAACTCAGATAAAACTGAAGTTATTGTACTTGGCCCCACAAATCTTAGAAACATGGTGTCTAACCAGATCCTTACTCTGGATGGCATTACCCTGACCTCTAGTAATACTGTGAGAAATCTTGGAGTCATTTTTGATCAGGATATGTCATTCAAAGCGCATATTAAACAAATATGTAGGACTGCTTTTTTGCATTTACGCAATATCTCTAAAATCAGAAAGGTCTTGTCTCAGAGTGATGCTGAAAAACTAATTCATGCATTTATTTCCTCTAGGCTGGACTATTGTAATTCATTATTATCAGGTTGTCCTAAAAGTTCCCTAAAAAGCCTTCAGTTAATTCAAAATGCTGCAGCTAGAGTACTGACGGGGACTAGAAGGAGAGAGCATATCTCACCCATATTGGCCTCTCTTCATTGGCTTCCTGTTAATTCTAGAATAGAATTTAAAATTCTTCTTCTTACTTATAAGGTTTTGAATAATCAGGTCCCATCTTATCTTAGGGACCTCGTAGTACCATATTACCCCATTAGAGCGCTTCGCTCTCAGACTGCGGGCTTACTTGTAGTTCCTAGGGTTTGTAAGAGTAGAATGGGAGGCAGAGCCTTCAGCTTTCAGGCTCCTCTCCTGTGGAACCAGCTCCCAATTCAGATCAGGGAGACAGACACCCTCTCTACTTTTAAGATTAGGCTTAAAACTTTCCTTTTTGCTAAAGCTTATAGTTAGGGCTGGATCAGGTGACCCTGAACCATCCCTTAGTTATGCTGCTATAGACGTAGACTGCTGGGGGGTTCCCATGATGCACTGTTTCTTTCTCTTTTTGCTCTGTATGCACCACTCTGCATTTAATCATTAGTGATCAATCTCTGCTCCCCTCCACAGCATGTCTTTTTCCTGGTTCTCTCCCTCAGCCCCAACCAGTCCCAGCAGAAGACTGCCCCTCCCTGAGCCTGGTTCTGCTGGAGGTTTCTTCCTGTTAAAAGGGAGTTTTTCCTTCCCACTGTAGCCAAGTGCTTGCTCACAGGGGGTCGTTTTGACAGTTGGGGTTTTACTGTTTGTTGTGATTTGGCGCTATATAAAAAAAATGATTGATTGATTGATTGATTTTCCCGTCTGCAGTGACGACAGTAAGCACTTTACTCTGGTTTTTGGCCCTGTCCTTAATATTTTGGCAGTTAACTCCAGTGTTGCTAACATGGTGACTGTCTCACTAAATCTGGCGACTTTCCAAACCCACTTGATGACGTATCTCCTCAAAAGTGAGTAGCGACAAATCTAGCAACTTTTCCTGGCGTCAATGGAGACTTTTCTGGTGTTTGGTGACTCAGATCTAGTCTGTGTTCTCACCGAGTGCCAGTGGCTCTCCCAACCTCCGCTGCTGCTGCAAAGCCACAGAACCCTGAGCGGAGGGATCTCTACAATCCTCCGCGTTCAAACACGCACGTGCGATGCCTCCGCGGCTGTTCCCGCATTGAATGTCAGACCTGACTCACACTCGCTCAGCTGACTCACCTCGTTTGCTGCTCTGTGACTAATTAGTCTCCAGACTTTGAGGATCCGTGGCCTTGAGAAGTTATGTTATTTTGAGAAGTGACAGCCAAAGGACGAGGCCACAATAACACTCACAGTATTATCATCATAAATAGAAAGAAATAGAAAAAAACTAGACATTCATCACGAAATGCCCCACGCGCAATATTATTTTCCTTGCAAAGTGCAGTAAAGTAAAAACTGGGATATACAATGAAAAAATTGGAGATTGGCATAATATTTATTTAGAGGATGTGACAAACAGCGACCATAAAAAAGTCGGTCACGATCGCCAGCTTTGCAAACAAATGCAACCACTGGTGACCTTGAAACGGAGGTCAAGGTCACCGGCCTTGTTTTTTTGCTTGGGACACCGGCGAGGGCGGTCGCATCTCCTCCTCTCTCCTCTATCTCTGCTCCAACCTTCAAAGTCCCTACTTCACCAGGCTGTGAATTCTTCAAACTATATTGGATTAATCATGGAATTGATCAGCTGGTCTCTGAACGCTATTGACACCAGATCAGGGCCGGGGGACCCTGCGTGCCCATATGGAACTTACCCTGCGGGCTATATTCTCGACGCCTGGGAGACGTGGCAGGTTGCATGCTTTGCGCCTTTCTCTGTGGAGGACATCGAGGATTTATTTAGATTTGGTTTCATAGTAGGGGGGCTAGTACTTATTGGCTTATGTGCTGCCCTGACCTACCAGAAAATTGGCAAGACGGCTGCTGCCAAAACCACGACCCCTAGCTTGTCCATCATGATTAATGAGTTGGGTAAGGCGATGCATTCTCAGACTACGCTAACCCTTGAACTCAGACGCAAGTTGGATAACATCTCAGAGGAAATGCGCACCTTGCAGGGGAAGGTGAAGATTTCAGAGGCCTGAGAATTTTCAAAATTTGGGATCTGGTTTGTTCATGTGAAGCTGTAAAAGTGTTTTTCACTGCTCAACCACAAACACGGCAGGCTTATCAGCCTCTGAAGGACAAAATGCCCGTTGTTTTCCTCCAGAAGAATTTCTACGGCCTTGGTGAACATTGGCTGCCTCCTTATCTCTCTGACTCCAGTACAAGGACTGACTCACACATGGACAAAGACTGAAGCATGCTCCACTTTCCTTCCTACCTCCCCTCCTGTCCCCCATCACACACCCCATCCCGGCCACCGCTCACGCCACCCCCTTCTCGCCTCCGGGAGCTGCGCGGTTTTAGCTGCGGCAGGTCCCCATTTCCCCCCAAGCTGATGGCGGCGCGACTCACGTTTGCTGCGGCCTTCACCCACTTTGCCTCAATTCATATGACAGAGTCCTTCAAGTTTAGAGCACATAAACAATGACAAATGTATATGTGTTGTCTTTAATTTTGTTGTGTGCCATTATTAATGTAAACAAGTAATAGTTGTGGATTAATTGCTGTATTCTGAGGTAATTGGAGTGTAAACATTATCTCGTTGTTGTTGCGTTTGTAATGACAATGATAATGAATCTCATTCCATTCCATGGGAGGTACTCCTCCAAGGCATGGAGGCATGTACCCACCAAGTATGACGTTTCTGTGAGCAATAGGTGCCAAGCTATGTTGTGGCAAAGGATTTGACAGTTGTGACCACTGGGGGGCATAAAAATTATTTGTACATAAAAAAGAAAAGGGTTTCTTTTAACATTAATTCTCTCAAAAAAATCCTTATGAGCGTGACAGTTTTATGATGTTTTAGAGTCTGTACGCTTAATACTGCTTATATATTGTACAAATTCAGCCAGATGTCCGTGTAAATTCCTTTTCAATACTCTGCATTTATGAATATGGAATTTACCAAACAATATTAAAAGGTTGATAATGTATTCAATGGTCTCTCTCACAATGTTTTTTTTCTACAGCATCTGTGATGACATCAAATCCTTTCCTTCCCACTGTAGCCAAGTGCTTGCTCACAGGGGGTCGTTTTGACCATTGGGGTTTTTACGTAATTATTGTATGGCCTTGCCTTACAATATAAAGCGCCTTGGGGCAACTGTTTGTTGTGATTTGGCGCTATATAAAAAAATTGATTGATTGATTGATCAAACTATGCAAATAATATGCAAATTACATGATGATGCCATTTAGCCACTTCTGCCAACTTTTAGGACAACCAATAGCTACTTTTCTTACTGAGGAGTTGGCAACACTGGTTAGCTCATGATAATGACTGGATTCAATACTGCGCTGATTGAAGATGTCTTCATCGCAAGTGCAATAAACATAGGAACACGAAACGGAACATACGAAAATGCAGCTTAAAGGCTGCTGAATTTAATCGGAGCCATTGACTGCACACATAAAGGCGCCATCACATGATGAATTTGTTTATGTTAATAGGAAACATTTTCATTCCATCAATGTTCAAATCATATGCGATGCACAAATGCATTGGTTTGGGAACAGGCTGGAGGCTTGTACATGGCACAATGGATGGCTGCTTGGCGGGTAAATAGATTATTTGTGTAACTGTTCCATACGAAAACCAGCGCGGGCACATTTGGTCATGTGCGCATTTAATACGTTGTTTGTTATTATTATTAATGTCTTTTCTTTTTCTTGATGGTGAAACTAGAGCCACAGATTCTTAACAGCTCCCCGATTGTCTCCCTGTGTTCAGTATTTGTCAATAAATGCATGTGTAAAGTTGTGAATGTCACACTGTCAGCCGTGGGGCACCTCATTTTTTTTTCTTCAGTGTGTGCGCTGCTCTGAGCTCACAGTGTTTATGGCCTCCCACACACACACACACACACACTTTTCCCAGTTTCATGTTTATTCCATTTGACAGGGTACCAAATAAACTATCCATGCATTCCAGTCATCTGTAGCTCACACTCTTTTTATTTTATTTTCTTTGTTCATGTTGACTGATCTGATGGAAGGGATTCCCAGCTCCCAGGGCCTATTTACATGAATTTGCATATTTAAATAGGGCTGTGGAAAGGCAAGAGCTTGGTACGTCTGCATGTGCACTCAATTCCACGTTCAGTGGGATGTACAAATGGAATGTGCTTGGATAAATGGGTACGCACACTTTGATACATCTGGATATTTTTTGTGCGTACGCCAGTTTCTGGGTTTTGGTGTGTGCCATGTTTCAGTAGGAAATCCAAGCAAGTTTTTGTACATGAGGCCTCTGGTCTTGAAATGTTGACTTTTTATGTGCAGTAATCAGTGATGAATGTTTGCTAGGAATTATTTATACCAGGAACTGTTCCAATGATGCAGCTCATTTTAACAACTGGTTCATATTATTAAAAAGTGAACCACAGCTCGCGTGAGCATATACAGTCACGCCTTAACAGTTAGCATTAGCAGACATGCTAACAGTTGCTCATAATTTGGACTTTAATGGTTCGAATTTTGATTTTGTGCCTGAATTAAGAAGCCAAAATGAGATGACTTATTCTGGGATTTTTCTATTTTCCAGTTGTTTCTTGTATTTTTTTTTCCCTGGGAGAAATAAGCAGTTGTTACTCCCCCAGTGAAGCTGGGGGGGCTTTCACTCCATCAGGGTGTATGTCTGCAAACCTTTTGTTTCTCTTCAATAAAAACACATTGAAATTGATTGAAACTGTATTGGGGAGGTTCGGGGAAGAAAATGGGGGCTTCCTGACATCCGATATGGCCGCCTCATCTGATTGAAACCATTTCTTGGTGGAGTTACTGGGGGAGCCTAGAGGAAGGGTCCCTTTAAAACTCCCTGTTCTCCTTTATTCAACATTGCCACTATTGACGCCATCTTAATTTCCATTTCCACACAATAAGTAAACAACTTGTCTGATTGAAACCATTTCTTGGTGGTGTATTGGGGAAACTAGATGAAGTATCCTTTTAAAAATGGGGGCCAGTACACTAAAAAACACTAATCTTTTATGAAACAAACACACCATATACCACCTTTAAAGTACTCCTCTTTCACCGGAGAAATCATTTCCAGACTTTAGTGTCACTGCTACTATAAAACCGTATACCAGCATCACGAGCGGGGGGGGTGTACCGCAGTTTGTGATGATTTTGTGTAACATATTGTAAAACAATGGCAACATACAGTGGTACCGCCCCCATACAGTCTGTCCCCGCCCACCACACGGCCCCTGGCATTTGTGCCGTCGCCCACGTTTTCTGCTTGACTTGCTCCCTCGGCTTCCTGCTGGTTTTTTTTTGTTGTTGTTGTTGTTAATCTGCCTGGTGAATGAAAACAAAAACAAAGCGGCTCTTCCTCCTTTTCACTGTGAGACGGCCGCCGCTGCCCGTGAAGTGCAAAGCGCAGCGGGTGTCGCCAAAGGCTTCTTTTCCCTCCTGGTTTTCTCATCTTTGCTGCTTTTAATAAAGGAACGCTTGTCGTGATTCACATTGTGTTGTCTTGTCGCCGTCTTCAGGGGGTGCCAAACAAATTAGTTATAATCTTTAAGGGGTGAGGGTGGAGAGGCGGGGCCTGTGTTTGGGATTTAAGCTCCTCACCTGCAGTCTGAGCACAAACAAACATCTCAGCCTGCTTTTTTTGTTGTTTACTGGGATTCATGGAGCGCCTACTCCCCCCCACAGGACCACCACAAAACCAGCAGCAGTGTGAACCCTGGAGCCCCACCCTCCCTCTGCTGGCTGTCAAACATAGTTAGCTTATGGCTCACACAACACCCCCCCCCCCCCACCAAACTCCTGCTTTTCATGCTCATCCTCCTCCAAACACACACACACACACACACACACACCCCGGGCAGTGTGCGGCGCCGAGCCGGCCGCCCTGCCCTGCCAGTGGAGCAGCACTGTGAGAAAGAGGAGAGGATGGAGAGAAAAGGGCAGCACCATCACTGCCGACAAAAGAAAAAGAATAATGATTTGGAGGGAAGACAGCGATGGGGAGTGAGGGAGGAGCACAGGGGAACAGAGAGAGGAAAAGAGGGGAAGAGTGAGAGGTGAGCAGAGGACGCGGCAGCAATAAGCATATACAGATAGATGAGAGCAATGAGGAGAGATGACAAGGTGACTTGGAAAGAGGGCAAAAAGACTGAAAGAGTAAAAAAAACAATGAGAGGAGGATGGAGGGGAGGAGCGCATGGATGGCCAAAGTCAAAGAGGAGAGGAAAAAGGAGGGATAAAAGAGAAGTTGGAGGGAGGCAGTGAGAGCTTTGTTTCATCACTAATCATTAGTGAAAGTCGTTAGTCAAACATGCTTTGTTACATCATAATTAGTCCTGTGATCGTCTCGCTGTGTTGATAACATCATTGTCTTAAAACCACGTGTATAATATTTACCGCTGACAAACTGACAGACTTTTTTTTTTTTTACATACTGGCTCATGTTCCTGATATTTCTTGCAACATGCGTGATAATTACTGCATTTGTCCCGTTTACGCCATGAGAAGACAACGTATGTGCAACATGGGCCTTCAGGCCTCTTGACCTCTGTGTTTATCCACAGATACTGCAGCATGAGGTGGATCGATGTCTCCGACCCCCCTGAAAGGGATTCCAGTCCATCACCCAACCCAAAGTCCAACCCCTCACCCGCATCCTGACACCTCAACTAGGATCAAGGAGGGGATTACCTGTTGTGGTGAAACACGGTGGGACCCCCTCTGCCCCACAGCCACTACAGAACCCTGAACACAACACGGTGAACAGGGCTCTGGTGAAACAAGATGTCCTGAACAGCAGATCAGGTGATTGTCACCTGATGGCTGTGAAGGCAGATGAAGGCTGCAGCAGGTGCTCAGCCTAAGGGTGCACATACAGGCGTCTCCAGATCAACCATGAATGTAGAGTTTCTCAGTCATCTCCAAATCCGGCATCCTGCCTGGGAATCAATCAAGGCACAATGTTCCTCACCAAGAAGGGACTGCCACTACGATGGACTTCCCCAGCCATGACTGCTAACCAACTACAACAGTGTGACTGGGAATCAAACCCAAGTCTCCATATTGGTAGTCCAGCTCCAATCTCACTGGACAACCTGCTCAACATGAGGGATGATCAATACTGCCAGTAATTCCAATATTTGGAATCAGCTTATTGATTATTCATTTTATGTCAGCATGCTAACACAGTGTGAAGGAAAGCTGACACGGGTTCTGCCGGCTGTGGCTTGTGAAGGATTTGTGAACAGTGTTTAGGGTTGGCCAATTAAACATCTGGAATCCGGATCATGTCACACCCCCCCAAGCGCCATCATCTATTTTCAGTTACTGTAAATGAAAACGGGCGTTTGCAGCCACCAAGAAAAAAAAATGCATCCTGCGTTGTTTTTTTCAGAGCGCTCTGTGTTTTGCGTGCAGCTCTTCTGAGCACTTCCAGAAAGATGCTTGCTGCGTCTTCACTGTGAGACGTGGTGGACAGGGTGGACGGGGTGGGCCGGCGCTGTGCACCGACAGACCACGTGCTTTTATCACTGTACACATTCTAAGATAGTCATTCCTGTTCATTAGAAGCATTAAATGAGAAACACTTTTTTCTTTTAAAGGTTCAACATGATTGTTACTGTGCCGCAGGGTCGCGCCTGTCTTTGTGACTCGTGCACAGCTCCTCGGCAGCGCGCACATGTGTAACTCTATATACCAGAATAATGACAACAGCAGGTTTGGTTCTAAAAGAGAGAGGAAACAAAATCAAGAAGATAACTGAAGCTCCTTGGAATAAGTTTGCTGAGAACCAGGATGGTGAGTTATCTCCCCTCAGGGGTGTGTTTACGCAGTGTTGCCAGATTGGGCGGTTTCCCATTTTATTTACAGGTTCCAGATATCCACAGGAGCCCCCCTGACATTATGAGACAGGAGCATTGTTTCAGAGTGTTTCTCCTCATCTCTGACACTGGCGACATGTCCTTTTTAACCTTCTGCGGTTGATGGACCCACGTTCAAGTCATTTTTTATCATGTTTCCATTAATGTTTCAACAACAGGACGTCAGATGTGACATCACCCAAACACTTCCTGACACTACATGTTCATGAGAGCTAAGAACCTGCTGTCGTGAGATGATATGTCACGCCCCAGAAGCTCACCTGGTGCCACCTTGTCTGCCGTTCTCTCTGCGTTTGACTGGCCAGTCTTTGTGTCTGTCAGCTTCTGAGTAAAACTGACAAATGAACATTCAAAGAAAATCACTAAAGATCTACACACCAACTTGTGAACATCAGTTTCTCAGTAGCTTTCATTTGAGAGAGAAGGAGAAAGTCGAGTTTGATATCATAGTGAAACTCAGTCATTATTTTGGAGAGCAGTGTGGAGGACCGCATGGATTCAGAGCCTGAAGGTTCTGGTTCTGACGATGAGTGTGACTATGAGAGCAGGAGAGATCCTGCTGAGGAACCGTATGTATTTACTTCACAAAACGTTTTTGTAGTGGTGACGAATGTACTTGGAACATACATGGACCATAGAAAAAGTCTGAACCCTGGCGTCTGCGCACAGTTTCGATTCAACACTATGGTGGAGTTGATTTAACACTGTGGTGGAGTTGATTCAACACTATGGTGAAGTTGATTTAACACTGTGGTGGAGTTGATTCAACACTGTGGTGGAGTTGATTCAACACTATGGCAAAGCTGATTTATCACTATGGTGGAGTTGATTTAACACTGTGGTGGACTTGATTCAACACTGTGGTGAAGTTGATTCAACACTATGGCAAAGTTGATTTATCACTATGGTGGAGTTGATTTAACACTGTGGTGGACTTGATTCAACACTGTGGTGGAGTTGATTCAACACTATGGCGAAGTTGATTTAACACTATGGTGGAGTTGATTTAAACTGTGGTGGAGTTGATTCAACACTATGGCAAAGTTGATTTAACACTGTGGTGGAGTTGATTCAACACTATGGTGTAGTTGATTTAACACTGTGGGAGAGTTGATTCAACAATACGGTTGAGTTAACACTGTGGTAGAGTCCATTCAACACTATGGTGATTTAACACTGTGATGTTAAATCTGTGATTTGATCTGATTCTTTGATTTAACACTGTGATGTTAAATGACACTTGATTTAACACTGTAAATATTTCCTGTGAACAATGTGGGAGGGAAAATGAGTGCAGTTCATTTTGTGCAAAAAGAGATTCGTCTAAAACGTCTTCAGTGGGCTGCGGCGGAGCCGTTCCATAAGGGAGCTGCCGGCGGTCGACATTAAGCCTTATAGAAAATGTTAAACGGGTTCTTTAGCAAACGGACACGAGGCTATTTTCAACATTTAGCCTGATATCTGGAGACAGACGGCTGCAGGAAATGACTTGGATCTTCTTATGGCCTCGGACAGTGGACTCATCTCTGTGCTTGTTCTGTTAGACCTCAGTGCTGCTTTTGATACTGTTGACCATAAAATTTTATTACAGAGATTAGAGCATGCCATAGGTATTAAAGGCACTGCGCTGCGGTGGTTTGAATCATATTTGTCTAATAGATTACAATTTGTTCATGTAAATGGGGAATCTTCTTCACAGACTAAAGTTAATTATGGAGTTCCACAAGGTTCTGTGCTAGGACCAATTTTATTCACTTTATATATGCTTCCCTTAGGCAGTATTATTAGACGGTATTGCTTAAATTTTCATTGTTACGCAGATGATACCCAGCTTTATCTATCCATGAAGCCAGAGGACACACACCAATTAGCTAAACTGCAGGATTGTCTTACAGACATAAAGACATGGATGACCTCTAATTTCCTGCTTTTAAACTCAGATAAAACTGAAGTTATTGTACTTGGCCCCACAAATCTTAGAAACATGGTGTCTAACCAGATCCTTACTGTGGATGGCATTACCCTGACCTCTAGTAATACTGTGAGAAATCTTGGAGTCATTTTTGATCAGGATATGTCATTCAAAGCGCATATTAAACAAATATGTAGGACTGCTTTTTTGCATTTACGCAATATCTCTAAAATCAGAAAGGTCTTGTCTCAGAGTGATGCTGAAAAACTAATTCATGCATTTATTTCCTCTAGGCTGGACTATTGTAATTCATTATTATCAGGTTGTCCTAAAAGTTCCCTAAAAAGCCTTCAGTTAATTCAAAATGCTGCAGCTAGAGTACTGACGGGGACTAGAAGGAGAGAGCATATCTCACCCATATTGGCCTCTCTTCATTGGCTTCCTGTTAATTCTAGAATAGAATTTAAAATTCTTCTTCTTACTTATAAGGTTTGAATAATCAGGTCCCATCTTATCTTAGGGACCTCGTAGTACCATATCACCCCAATAGAGCGCTTCGCTCTCAGACTGCAGGCTTACTTGTAGTTCCTAGGGTTTGTAAGAGTAGAATGGGAGGCAGAGCCTTCAGCTTTCAGGCTCCTCTCCTGTGGAACCAGCTCCCAATTCAGATCAGGGAGACAGACACCCTCTCTACTTTTAAGATTAGGCTTAAAACTTTCCTTTTTGCTAAAGCTTATAGTTAGGGCTGGATCAGGTGACCCTGAACCATCCCTTAGTTATGCTGCTATAGACGTAGACTGCTGGGGGGTTCCCATGATGCATTGTTTCTTTCTCTTTTTGCTCTGTATGCATCACTCTGCATTTAATCATTAGTGATCGATCTCTGCTCCCCTCCACAGCATGTCTTTTTCCTGGTTCTCTCCCTCAGCCCCAACCAGTCCCAGCAGAAGACTGCCCCTCCCTGAGCCTGGTTCTGCTGGAGGTTTCTTCCTGTTAAAAGGGAGTTTTTCCTTCCCACTGTAGCCAAGTGCTTGCTCACAGGGGGTCGTTTTGACCGTTGGGGTTTTACATAATTATTGTATGGCCTTTCCTTACAATATAAAGCGCCTTGGGGCAACTGTTTGCTGTGATTTGGCGCTATATAAAAAAAAATTGATTGATTGATTGATTGATTGAAATGATTCCTGTGGATGTGGTAGAAACACGCGCAGCCGAAATAACTGACCCACTGTGATGTTTGGAAATGGGAAACTGATCAGGGCGGGTTGTCAATCTCTGATCACAGTGATTTACAAAAGGCTGTTCATTGCAACACTGCGGACGGATGCAGAGATATGAAGAATTTCAGCCATGAGAAATCAGATTTTAACGGAAAATGAAAAAACAAGAACTGAAGCTGAGCAGACAGAGAGAGGGAGAGAAAGAGTCAGAGAGGGGAGAGGGGTGATAAAGAGAGAGAGAGAGGGAGAGAGAGAGTCAGAGAGAGATGGCGGTGATAAAGAGAGACAGAGTCAGAGAGAGAGAGAGGGAGAGTCAGAGAGAGGGGGGGGGGTGATAAAGAGAGAGAGAGAGTCAGAGAGAGAGAGTCAGAGAGAGAGGGGGTGATAAAGAGAGAGAAAGAGAGTCAGAGAGAGAGAGAGAGGGAGAGTCAGAGAGAGAGAGAGGGAGAGGGGTGATA